>NC_067398.1:629698342-629998342 GCF_016432865.1 Antechinus flavipes
GGAAAATGTGGCTGTGGAGAAAGTCCTAGGGTTTCTGGGGAAGCCTTGGAGAAAAGACCATTGAAAGGAATAAGAACAAGGAAAGAACTAAAACTGTCCATTTCTGTGCACCACCATCCATCTTTTCTGTAATATCTTTTCAAATACTGTGTCTTCCTTACCACTCTAATTCATAGAGTTAGAGCTAGGAGGGACCTTAATTCATCTATTTCAAAACTTTCCAGTCTGCATTTTACTGATAGGTAACTGAGGCATATTTGCCTTTCTAATTGTTGCACTTAAAGTTGAATTTTCTTGGAATCAAATAATAATATTAAGTAAACTATGCCTGTATTTCAAAATCTAAAAAATGCAAAAAAATTGAAAAGCCATTTCCAAAGAAATAAATAGAAGACAAGAAGTGACCTGGGCAAGTTCTTCTTCCCTTCTTCCTCATTCTCTCTTAATGTGGAACACGGAGAGTTTCAGCTAGTACTGGGAGATAGGTGATAAGAGGAGATGGTAAAAAAAAAAAATCCCTCCCCCTTGGGGATCTTACTATGGGGATTCCCCATGGGAATCTTTCTTACACTCTAGATTCTACTGGACGATTATATTCTTTCTCTACTGTCATCTGAAGCTCAGGTGTCTTCCTCTGAGATTACTTTCTATAGTTGTTCTATGTATTTTATATGTAGAATTTTTTCATGTTGTCCCTACCTTTAGAATGTGAATTTCTTCAAGGTAGAGACTGTTTTTTTTTGTATTACCAGGATTTAGAATAATGTCTAGTACATATCTCTTAATAAATGCTTGTTGAGCTGGGTATGGCGGTACAAGCCTGTGATCTCAGCTAATAGGAAACCTCAGACTGATGATGATGGTTGGTATATTTCTTGAACTTGAGAGTTCTAAGCTGCACTGGCCTATGCTGATTGAGCATCCACATTAATGAATCATTAATATGGCCAGTCTTTGAGAGCAAGGAATGGGGGAGGGTGTGAGAACCAGGTTGCCTGAGTCAGAAGTAAAATATATCAAGGCCTCCATGCTGGTCACAGTGGGAAAGGACCCCTGAATAGCCCCTGCACTTGTCACATGGGTAAAGTAGAGTAATTCAGTCTTTAAAAAAATACAAAAACTCATTGTTTGATTGGTTGCTTATAGTCTATTCTTTTTGGAAATTAAGAAGATACTGTCCTATTATCTTAAACTAGGACATTTGTTCAAGCATTCTCTTTAACTATACTAGTTAGCCAAGGGATGCAAATGGATGAATCCAAGACATTGCTTAAATCCTTCCCAATTTTGGGGATCTGGAGCATGAGAATGCGCTTAAAACATGCCAAGAATTATGATCAGAATTATGATAAGAAAGGGTCTTTGAAAAGAGTTTTATAGCTCAGAGGTTCATGTGCATAAAGCACCATCACACTCAGAAAGCAATACTGAGATAAGGAATCAGAATAGATCCTGTCTGTTGAGCTGAGTGGGAAGAGTGGCTTAGATTATAAGTAATCAGAGTGTGGACTTTGACAGATTCACTTTAATTTGCCAGTTGGTTGATGGGTGTAGGTTTGTTTTTATTCACAACATTCTCCATCATTTGTAGTCATCCTTTTGGTCAGAGTTCAGAGTATTGTTCTCCGTGAAAATGGCTAAATCCATGACCTTTTATGAGATGATTATCTTGGAGGCTCAGAAAACAAACAAATAAAAACCTTCTAGCTTTTTGAGTCTAGCTTTTCAAGTTATAGGCTGTCTCTGCCTAGTACTTGGTAACCTTGCCTCAAACTTCCCTGAATCTTCTTGCAAGGAAACTTCCAGCTTCCATGCAATGTTATTGATTGGTAAGTCTCTAGCCAAATTGATTAGATGATTCTTTCCTCTTCCTGTTAAACTCTTGTTGCTTTTATATATCACTGTTTGGCCCAAATGTGTGGCTCAGATCTCCCTCACTACAGTACTGGAGAAGGAACTGAGAACCAGGGTGCCAAGTGCAAACTGCCTGACACATAGTAGGTACTATGTAAATGCTTGCTATTATCAGATCTTATCTGAATCATAAATCTCCTCCTTCTTCAGGGATTAGGGGTTTTAGGACCTAAGGCTAAGATTCATGTATCTTTTTTTTTTTTTTTTTTGTACTGAGGCAATTAGGATTAAGTGACTTGCCCACGGTCACATAGCTAGGATGCCATAAGTGAGATCATATTTGAATTCAGGTCCTCCTGACTTCAGGGCTGGTGCTCTATTCACTCCACCACCTAGCTGCCTAGATTTATGTATCTTGTTCCTTGCTGAAAATCTAGTTCTATCCTGTTCTACTGGAACCTAGCTATTTAAATTTTGTATCCCTTATTCCTTCTCATTTTTTATATTCTATACAGAAAAAATACTAAATGCTTTCTCTAGTATGAAGTAAAATGTGATATGATCTGTCAGTTTGCTTTTTCATAAATTTCTGTTCCTTTCATTCTCCCTCCTCCAACCTCCCCCCAAAGCCCCTCAAAATAAATAAACAACAACAACAACAACAACAAAACAGTTGCAGTAGACCTTGGTAGGAAGATGATCTACTCCAGGTCTTAAGAGAGAGATTTCCTAGTTCAGTTTCCTAGTTAATTAATTAATGCACATGTCACTTAATTTCTTAGTGCCCCAGACAATTGTCTAAGACTGCAAATTAAAGAGAAGTTGCTTGTCTACATTAGTAGAGGACACTTGTCATTTGACATTCCCCATATCCACAAAATCCTAGAGCCGGTAAACACACACACACACACACACACACACACACACACACACACACACTCTTTCTCTCTGTCTCTCTCTGTCTCTCTCTCTTTTTCTCTCTGTCTCTCTCTTTTATTCAGACTTTTATGTTAATTCACCATTTTTCTCTGTAGTATGTAAGCTTTTTCAGGATAGCTACTGTTTCCTTTATATATGTAATCCTTGTTTCTGAGATAATAGATTTCTATTTGACAGATGAATTATAGTAATTATAGATAGGAAGATAGAGACAAATAGATGATGGTGATGATTGTAAAATAAAATATACAGAGATGATAGAAAATAGATAATAGATAGACAGGCAAAAACATTTAATTGTTGATTGCTAAAGAAGCTGAGATGAGGATTTAAGTGACATTTTCAAAATCACTAAACTAATGACAGAGTTCATATGATGAGATAGTAGAAAGGACATTGGACTGGATCCAGAGTTAGAAGACCTTTAGGTCTCAGATTCTGCATTCCTGAAATCATTATATGGCGCTAGTTCAGAGTTGTCAAACTCAATTAGAAATATTTTCCTATGGGTCACGTATTGATTTAGAAAACTACAGATTAACATTATCTATGTTGTATTTTATTTGCTAAACATTTCCCAATGCATTTTAATCTGATTTGGCTCCACTGGGAAGTTTTCTTGCCTAAGAGTTTCGTACCTCTGGAATAGATGACTTCTTTTTTAAAAGTTTATTTATTTTTAATACACATTTTTTGGTGAATTATGTTGGAAGAGAAAAATCAGAGCAAATGGGAAAAACCAAGGGGGAATAAAAATAAAGAAAAAGGAAGTGAACATAGCATGTATTGATTTACATTCAGTCTCTTTAATTCTTTTTCTGGATTCAAATGGCACTTTTCTGTACAAAATCTATTGGAATTGCTTTAGATCACTGAACTACTGAGAAGAACCAAGCTTTTCATAGTTGATCATTGTACATTCTTGCTGTTACAATGTATTCCTTCTAGTTGTTTTGCTCAGCATCAATCCATGTAAATCTTTCCAGGCCTTTCTATAATCAGTTTGTTCATCATTTTTATAGAACAATACTATTCCATTACCTTCATGTACTACAATTTGTTCAGCCATTCCCCAAGTGATGGGCATCTACTCCTTTTCCAATTCTTTGCTATCATAAAAAGAACCACTACAAATGTTTTTTGCACATGAAGATTTTTTTTCCCTCCTTTGTAATTTCCTTGGGATACAGACTCAGTAATGGCACTGTTGGGTTAAAGGATATGCACAGTTTTATAGCCCTATGGGCATAATTCCAGGTTGCTCTGCAGAATGATTGGATTATTTCACAACTCCACCAACAATGCATTAATGTCCCTGTTTTCCCTTATCTCTTACAGCCTTTATCATTATCCTTTCCTGTCATTTTAGCTAATCTGAGAGGTATAAGGTGGTATCTTAGAGCTGTTTTAATTTGCATTTCTCTAATCAATAGTGATTGAGCATTTTTTCACGTAAACTATAAATGGCTTTAATTTCATCATCTGAAAATTGTCTGTTCATATCCTTTGACCATTTATCAACTGGGGATTGAATTGTATTCTTATAAATTTGACACAGTTCTTTATATATTTTAGAAATGAAACCTTTATCAAAAATACTGATTGTAAAGATTTTTTCCTTCTTTATACATTCCTTTTAATCTTGTTTCTGTTAGTTTTGTTTGTGCAAAACCTTTTTAATTTAATGTAATCAAAGTTGTCCGTTTTGCCTTTCATAATGTTCTCTAGTACTTCTTTGGTCATAAATTTATCCCTCCTCTAAAGATCTGATAAGTAAATTATTCCTTGTTCTCCTAATTTGTTTAGGCCTAAATCATAATAAAATCAAATAAAAATTTGACCTTATTTTGGTATGGGATGTGAGATATAGGTCTATGCTGAGTTTCTGACATATTATTTTCCAGTTTTCCAACAATTTTTGTCAAATACTGAGTTCTTATTCCAGAAGTTGGAGTTTGGGGGTTTATCAAATACTAGATTGCTATAGACCTTGCTTTATTGTGTTGTATGTATCTAATCTGGAATAGATGATTTCTAATCATCCAACCCTGATTATTGCAAATATTATCCAATTCCAATTAGACCTCTAAAAGGCCCTTTTTATCCTTCTTTGATTTTCTATTTTATTAAGTTCTCCACATTGGTTGTTCCTAATTTCCTTCTTCTCTTCTAACCCCCATTTGCCATACCTACCTTTTTCTCCATCAGGAGATGATTTTCCCTCCTCCTATATTGAGAAAATCGAGGTCACTCTCATAGAAGTCCTTCATTTTTTTGTATTCTGTACCTGAAAATACTTCAACAACCCTGTCCTCCCCTTCTTTCCAAAGAAGAAGTGATATTGGCCTTTGTTAAAAACCAATCCTTAATCCCACCATTTATTATTTCCCAGGGAATTTCCTGGGGTATCAGTATCTCTCCCCCTTATCTTCAATTTCTCCTTTTATATTGATTCTTTACCTGCTATTGACTCCATAAACTTGTCCAGGTCTCTCTCATCCTCAAAACTTCTTTGCTTGACCTTACCATCAATGTCCTTTTACTTCTGTAATTCTAGAAAGAAATGTCATTGCCTTCCAATTCCTCACCTCCTACTCATTTCTTATTTTTGATGTTTTTATTCTGAATTTAAGAAATTTCAACAAAGTGAACCCTTCTACATATACCCACACTAAAAGATTTTATAATAAAATGTAAAATTCTATTTCTAAAGTATTAATAAATTTAGTATTATAATAACAAACTGCCCAGTTTGTCTGTGTCCTATTCTAGCTTTCTTTCTTCTCTCCCTGGTATACTTTTTAATATTATATTGAGAATCTTTTTTTTCTTTAGTCTTTTTTTTTCTTTCTATAACTCTTTCCTTCAGCTTCCCAAGAAACCCTATTCTCTACTTATTTCTCTAAGTTTTACAAATCAAACTTATGACTCCATCATTAGGCTGAAACTACTCTCTTCAAAGTTACCAGCAAACTTTTATCTACTAAATCTCAAGAACTTTTCTCAGTCTTCATCTTCTTTGACATCTCTTTTGGCATTTTTGACACAATTGCTGACCCCCTCCACTTCTTCCCTGAATTTTAGTCACACTATTATTAGAAAATCCTTCTCTAACATCACAACCTCAGTTTCTTTTATTGGTTTAGCATCCAGCTTTTACCCTATAACACGTAACCAAGGATGTCCTTCTATTTTGGGTCTTCTCCTCTTCTCTCTCAATGACCTTAGTGATATCCTCTTCATTAAATTGTCATGTCTATGCAGAAGACTCTAATAAATAAATACCCAACAACACTCTGTCCTCTGAACTCCAGTCAGTTGCAAACTTTTGCCTGAAATCTGTACTTGGAATGTACCCCAGATCAATGGAATTAATCATCCTTTTCCCTAAACATACTTCTTCTTTATATGTTTCTATCTCTGTTAAGACAATCATCATCATTCTAATCATCTTGGTTTGCATTCCCAGAATTGTCACAAAATCTGCCTCCCTTTCTCCCTTGTCTATTATCCTTCACATTCAATTGGTTCCCACAGGAAATCTATCTTCCAACTCTTTTGTATGTGTTTTCTTGATTCTAGTTTAAGTTATCATAGCTGCTCCTCTTAAAAAGGACTAATTTATTTCTGTCTTCATTCATTGCCCTGATTCAGTCTCTTTCTTTTCAAATAATAATAATAATGGTGATGATAACTGACATTTATATAGCATTTACTCTGGGCCAGACATAGTGCTAAGTGCTTTATAAATATTATCTCATTTAATTCTCACAACCCTGTGAGATAGGTGCTATTATTACCCTCACTTTGCAGATGAAGAAACTAATGCAAACAGAGTATACCGATAGTGTTTGAAGCCATTTTGAATTTAGGTCTTCCTGATCCCTGTCCTAGTTTTCTATCCACTTTGTCACCTGGCTGTCCCTAACAAATCCGACACTAAAAGAATACACCTGAGCTTCAAGTGTGACTATGTCACTTCTCTGCTGAAGAAACTCTCAGTAACTCCCACCGCCTGTAAGATTAAATTCAATTTCCTCACACTGGCAGTTAAGACTATCCACAATGCAATTCCACTTTCCATTTTTAATTTTAGTAGTAAACTAAGTAGTAAAACTAACATGGATAGCAGGTCTCATACTTGTGAAGAACACAGGAGGAAGCCAGAACATGCAACTTGGCTGGACTCTAATGATTGCAAATAGTCAGAGGCCTGAAAGCATCATCATTATTCTGAAAAACTAATAAATGAGACCCTAATTTGTCTGGTAACTCAAACAGCACACTGAGGACTCTCATAGTTTTGGGGGAGCATGTACAATAGGAGACATTTTTATATATACATATGCACACATAAATTACATATCCACAACACATTTGGAGTAATAAATTTAGTTTGGGTTCTCATATTTTAATAAAGACTTTGTTATATATGGATAGAGACTAGATATATGATTTTACTAGAAAATCTTTGGAGGAGAAAACTCCCTCTATTAATGGAAGTCAGTATTTCTCTGCAGATTATAATCTTAGAGACTTGCCTGGGAACATTGAAAGTTTAAGTGAGTCATTCAGAGATCAGACAGTTAGCTTCAGTCAATAATTAATAAACATTTATTAAACTCTTATTATATATTAGGCCCTCTGCTAAGTGCTGGGGGTATTAAAAGAGGCAAAAGACAGTCTCTGTGAAATAACATACATACTCAATGGGATACAGAAATATATCTTACTCCAGGAGGAGAATGAGATATGGGAAGAGGGGGAGGGTGATAAAAGAGATGACATATTTGGAGGAGGGAGTGGATAGTACTAAAACACTTTTGAGGAGGGACAGAGTGAAAGAAGAGAGAGAATAAACGGAGGGAAATACAATTAGCAATAGTAACTATAAAAAGAATCTTGGAGCAAGTTTCTCTGATAAGACCTCAAGGGCTTCAAAACACCATTGTTTTGAGGTTTTTTGAGTTTGAGATGAGGGAGATCAGTCCTTAGGTGAGGGATGGGGTTAGAAATTTCCATGGTCAGCAGAAGCAGAAATTTTGCAGGACTCTGGAGGAGAATGAGAAGGGGAAGATGAGGTAGAAGTTAGCCCATCACTGTAGCAAAACTGCAGTATCAGTTGGCATCTGTCTTACTTACAATTTCCTTCTTTAAGACAATAAAAGATCACTTCTAAATGAACACGCTGGAAGAGTGAGTGTTTTATCACAGACTCTTGCTTTTATAGTAGGATCACTGAGAGAAAGAAACCAGACAAGAGGAGTGGCCAGCCCATATCCTACACCAGCTTCATTTCTGCATAATTGTGCATTTAAAAAATTCTGTTAAGAAATACATATACCAGATTTAGTATTATTTCTCATAAGCACTTGTGGTTGAATCTATCCTTAGTTGTCTGAGACATGCTGGCCAATGGGAGACATAGAGAAGAGAGGGATTTTCCCTAATTTTAGACTGACTAGCCCATTATTAAAAATTTTTGCTCTGTAACAGGAGGCATAAGAATGATATCCTCTCTCTTTTCACCCCTAAACTAAGGCACACTGTCTCTTCTGACACCTCAGTTTCTGTGCAGAGTGGGCTCATACTTAAAGTGGTTGGATATAGACATTTCTACCATTAATTTCACTGCTAGATATGACATATCTATTAGACAAGTTCTCTCTTTGCTTGCAGGGAATGGTTTCTTGGCTATTGGGATAGCTAGTTTGGATCCTTCAGGTCTCTCCTTAGGGTTGCACTGATCCTTGAGTTTGCAAGCCAGCTAACTCTGGGATGAGTTGCAGTTATTAGACTTCTGGTGTATCTTCTGACTTTTCAAAGTTCACAAGATCATATTCTAAAGGTGTAATCATCTCTGGCACTTCTCTGCTCTCTTAAGAGTAGAAAAAATAACACAAAGAAGATAATTATGAGACATTTAGGGAACATGTGGTGATTCATATAGGGAGATATGAGCACAGCTTGGAAGTTTGCAGTATATCTTTCCCTGACTGCCACTAATAAAAAAGGAGCCTGATTTAGTTGATCAGTGATTTTTGCATGTTTCTTCTCTGCTAGCAGTCAGAAAGTTTTTTCCCTCTACTGTCTGGGAAAGTATACAAGAAATAGTCACAGAATACTTGCTTGTTCTCTGAACATATCATTTTGAACTTCTAGAAACAGCTCATCAAGCCTCTAACTAGACTGGTTACTAGATTGGTATCCAGAGCCTGGTGAACATCCCTTTAGAACTGGGTCTCTTGTAATATCAAGGTCATCCTCCATGCATTAAAGGTTGAAGATTAGATCAACAATTAGAAGAAAAATGGAGAACTTTGAATAGATTTTTGTAACAAACTTTTTTATCCCACCATCAAGGGGGGAAAAAAGCATTTCTCAGTCTAATATCACAATCCTACTTATATAAGGTATTTTGGGCACTAAAAATGGCCTCATCAGAGTAAGTGCTTAGCATCTTCTGTTTAATCTGTCAGTGAATATTTATTAGGCACCTATTATGTGTCAGATTTTCTGAGGATTCAAACAAAAGCCAAAGCAGTCTGTCTTCAGGGGGTTCACATTTGAATAGGAGGAAGCAATGTGTAAACAACCTCATATTTACAAGAAAGATGCAGGAAGAAGGGGTGAGATGGGAGAACATCCCAAATAAGGAAAGCAGTAATGGAAAAGGCACTAAAATTGGGAAATGAATGGGTGAGAATGGATAAGAAATTGCAAGGCATCTACTCAAACAAGATTGGAAAGATAGGAAGATGCCATATTATGAAAATATTTAAAAGCTAAATAAAGGATTTTACATTTGATCAAGGAGGTAATGGGGAGCCAGTGGAGTTAATTGAGCAGGGGAGTAACCAGCTGAGTGGAGGATGAGTAAGAATGGGAAAAGACTTGTTGATAGTCAAAACTTGGCTGATTCCATATGAAAATAGATGGATGGTTCCTTGTACAAAAGACATACCTGAAATCTCATTTCTGTTATGAAGTCTTGCAGTCCCTTTTCCATATATCACTCTCTCTTTTCTCAGTGAAGGTAGAGCTCTGAATTACTCAGTTTGGTCCTTAATCATGGATTTGGTAAGTTCTCATAGGAGTGTACCTCATTTCTTTAATTAGATTTCAAGATCTTTGAAAGCAGAGAGGACATCCCTTACTACTCTTGGAACCTTACATCATTTACTAAATACCTCCGTTCTGTGGTAGGACAAAAACCGAAACATTCCTTTTAAGACATTTACAGTCTGTTAGAGGAAATTCAAGTAGGTACAAAGTAACTACAAAGAAATTTGTGATTGGGGAGGTCAGTAATAACTTGTGAGTGCAATCATTCTGGGTCTCCTATAAGCAGTGGCTCTTAGAATGAACCTTGAAGAAAGCCAGGTGGGTTTTATTTCCCTAGGAAATAATAAGTGATGACCTTTCTAAACCTTATTATTATTTTTTTTAATATTTAGTTGGGAATTCTGGATTAGGTGGCTAAGTTTAAATTCGCTTAAGTAAACAAGTCCTGTTTCTGAATATCCTGGCTGTCTGCCCATGGGCTCAATCTTTTAACATCTCCATGCCCCAGGCAACTTTCTAAGACTCTAAGTTATAGACAAATTGTAATATACTGTCCGGTGGCAGAAAGTTTGCCTGCCAGGAGACAATAATAAAATTGCACTGAAACCTCCAATCCAGGGTAAGCGGTTTCTTTTGATCCTTCCCTGGTGGCCTAGTCCAGTGTTACCACTATGACCAGAGTTCACTTTGAGAGCAGAGAAACCTTTTGGGAGGACACACGACAGAGGAGGAGGTGTTGGTTTGGAGTCAGAAATGTTAAGGTCAAATGACTCTTCTATTTACTAACTGTGTGCTGGTGAGCAAATCACTTAACCTGCAAGTCTCATCTGAAATGAAAGAGCCAGAATAGATCTCCTCTCAGGTCCTTTCCACCCTTAAGTCTATAATCCTATTATCCTTTTATATTGGAGAGTCTCCATTAATTAACAGTAGCTCAGACTTTAGTGACAGTAGATGACAGCATCATTTTCTTCTCTCTGACATTGCCTTTTTCTCTCCTTTTTCTTTTCATGGTTATTTTGAAAGGAAGGAAAAAAGTTCATGGTGGCTTTGTTTGTGTTTCTCCACATCTTGATTTTATTAGGGGAAGAATTTTCATGTGGTCCCCTGGGGATAACCAGAAACAAGCAACAATGGCTGTCCCAACAGCCAACATCACCAGCTGCTGTTGCTTTTTTACCATAAGGTTCTATCAGGGGGCTTAGAGAACACAAGGGGAAAGGAGAGCTTTTTTTTTTTTTTTTTTTTTTTTTTTTTTTTTTTTGAAAAGAATTTCTTAAATAGAGGTGAAAAACTAGGCCTGCAGTCAAGGGGTCTGGATTCTCCCTGGTGCCTATTGAATAACACTAAAACTCCTGATCCAGGAGTAGGGCCCCTCTCACTCAGTCCACTCCTCCCCTTACCCTGATGTTTCCAGGTGGGTATTTGTCTGGTGATGTCTGAGAGGAAATGATGAAGGACTCTAGTGTAGAATCCAAGGGCTGCCACAATCTGCCCTCAAATTTCTCTTTTCTTTCCTTCCTTCCTTCCTTCCTTCCTTCCTTCCTTCCTTCCTTCCTTCCTTCCTTCCTTCCTTCCTTCCTTCCTTCCTTCCTTCCTTCCTTCCTTCCTTCCTCCTTCATTTCTTCCTTCCTTCCTTCCTTCCTTCCTTCTTTTCTTTCTTTCTCTTTCTTTCTTTATCTTTCTTTCTTTCTCTTTCTCTTCCTTCCTTCCTTCCTTCCTTCTTTTCTTTCTTTCTCTTTCTCTTCCTTCCTTCCTTCCTTCCTTCCTTCCTTCCTTCCTTCCTTCCTTCTTCCTTCCTTCCTTTCTCCCTCCCCCTCCCTCTCTTTCTCTTTCTTTCTTTCTTTCTTTCTTTTCTCTTTTTTCTCTTTCTCTATCTCTTTCGTTCTCTCTTTCTTTCTATCTCTTCCTCCTCCCTCCCTCCCTCCCTTTCTTTCTTTCTTTTTTCTTTCTTTCTATCCCTTCCTTCCTTCCTTCTTTTCTTTTTTCTTTCTTTCTTTTTTCTTTTTCTTCCTTTCTTTGTTTGTTTCTTTTTTCTTTCTTTCTTTTCCTTCCTTCCTCCCTTCCTTCCTACTAATGCTCCTTACATAATGTATTTTTTGCTTTCGTCAAACTACTACTTCTTGTACCTTAATGTATTTGGTGTTTTCCTGCTTCCATTCTTTTTTTGCCTCTCTGATGTCACTGCTCTTTTCAAGAACAAAGGGCAAACAACATATTATA
This sequence comes from Antechinus flavipes, assembly GCF_016432865.1. NCBI lineage: Eukaryota > Metazoa > Chordata > Mammalia > Dasyuromorphia > Dasyuridae > Antechinus > Antechinus flavipes. The sequence continues at coordinate 629,710,424 of NC_067398.1, forward strand.
TCTAGGATCCACCATGCTTCCACTAGACCCTAATATTTACCTTTTGCAATCCTATTCATTTGTCAAGGCCCCATTCAACTACTGCCTTATCAGAAAAGTTTTCATTGATCTCTCCAGAAAAAAAGTGTTCTCTCTCATCCTTAAATCTCTCGTCTTTGTAAGATGTTTGTTCTTTCATCTTATAGGATTGAAGAATTTAGAACTAGTAGGGACTTCATTTATTTATTTATTTTTGGAGGGATTTTAAGTAGTCATATAGTTCAAATTCTCTCTCTCTCTCTCTCTCTCTCTCTCTCTCTCTCTCTCTCTCTCTTCTCTTCTCTCTCTCTCTTCTCTCTCTCTCTCTTTCTGTCTCTGTTTCTGTCTGATTGTCTATCTTTCTGTCTCCCTCTGTCTTTCTCTTTCAGAGTCCCAGAGAGGTTAAATAATTCACGTAAGGTCATGCAGTACTAAGAGTAGCAGTAGGATTTACATCCAAATCTTTCACTCTACAATCAGGGTTCTTTTCACTTTACTGTACTATCTCTTGCTCCATTATGTGTCATATTTATTGGTCCATATATTAACTACCTTGGTCAATTAAATTCTAGATTCCCTAAATACCTAGCTCAGTATTCTGTGCACAGTAAGAACTTAATTAAAAAAAATTGAACCTGATGCAGCCTTCTTCTCTCCTGAAAACAAAACACCTCTGGACAGTTCTATATATTTGTTATACATAAAATCCTAAATCTGTTTCTGCAATTGGAGGCAATAGCGCAATTACCATTGGCTCTAGTGGCAGAGAACTTTGGGTTCAAATCCTATCCTCTGATACTTTGTGATTTTGGACAAGTCACAGCCTCTCTGGACCTCAGTTTTCTCATCTGTAAATGAGGTAGGCAGGAAAAGAGATCCTCTGAAGGCCTTCTGGATCTAAATTCTATGATGTTATGAGCTTCCACTAACTGCTGTGATTTCTTTATGGGGTCAAGTCATATCAAACAAGCTGAGTCATTCTCTATGATAGATCATAAAATATTTGGAGGAGATTATTATGTTCTTTTTCTCCTCTTCCAACCAACTGTCTTATTTTCCATTCTAAATCTCTCTCATTCCTTCAACCAATACTCTTATAGCATTATATCCAGCATGATATCCACTATCCTGATCATTCCATTTTTTCCTGCTCTATTTCTTTAATGTCCTTTATCAAACATGGTGTTCAGAAGTGAACACAATAATCTAAATGTAGATTGCCTAGGACAGTAAGTAGTATTATCATTGCCCTCATTTTGTGTACTATGTACCTATTAATTCAGTCTTTATGAGCAAATTAACTTTTTTTTTTGACTGCTATGTTTTACTTATGTTGAATTTAGAGTCTGCTAAGAGTTTCAGATCTTTTTTTTCAGGTACATTATTTTTCTTATCCATGCTTTCTTTATTCTATGCTGGTACTATTGCTTTATAAAACCCCATATGTAGAGACAAGTAGGTGGTACAGTGGATAGTGTATTGAGCCTAGAGTCAGGAAGACTATCCTTCCTGAGTTCAAATCTGGCCTTTGACACTCCTGGGTAAGTCATTTAACCCTGTTTGTTTTAGATTCCCCATATGTAAAATGAGTTGGAAAAGGAAATGTCAAACCACTCCAGTATTTTCGCAAAGAAAACTTTAAATTGGGTCAAAAAGAATTTGACACAACTGAAAAATTACTCAGCAAGAACAACAATGATGACAAGAGGACTTTGCAGAACATTCCACTAGAGAGCCTCTCCAGCTTGTCACCAAGCTCTTAATGACTAATCTCTTTGGATTTGGTCATTCAGCCTTTTGTGATTTTATTCACCTTGTCTAACATGCATCTCTCCAACTTGTTCAAAAGAATAACGTAAGAATTCTTGTCAAATGCTTTACCGAAATCCAGGGCTACTTAAGGATATAGAACTACATTTACTTTAGTGAACCTATCCGAAAAGGAAATGAATTTATTCTAGCATGACCTTTTCTTGATGAATCTATGCTAGTTTTTAGTAATAGCTACTTTTCTTTCTAATTTTTCATAAACTATCCTCTTAATAATATGTTTTAGAATTTTTCTAGCAATTAATGTCAAATTCACTGACCAGCAATTTGAAAACTGTCCTTTTTCTACTGCAAAAATTGTAACACATTTGTCCTTTCCTAGTCTTGTGACCACCTCTGTCAGTCTCCACAAATTATTACTTGCATGAACCACCTTTGGTTTTAGCCCTTAATGAACTCCCACTATGGATTGTCCTGTCCCATTCAAGCCCTGATCCTTTGGCTGCATGCTGAAATTAACCTTAGCTAATCCAATGGAAGACTACCAAATGCATCCACTAATGGATATTCACCCTTTTCCCATTCTTTTAGTTAGAAAAACAGGAAAAATGGTGCTTTTTACTTTTCCTATGAACTATATTTTAGCTTTTATTCTAAATATTTGTGTAACTGTCTTATTACCCTCCCCAGTCAATCAATCACCAAGCATTTTTAAAGTGCCTACTACAGAGTAGGCAGGTAGTAAGTTAGACAAAAAACAAAAATGAAAATCTTATTCACCACGTAGTTAGCAGCCCCAGAACTAATTATGGGATGTCTGCCCATGCTCTGATTGCATCAATTAAGGGCTCTGTGCATGCCCATTAGGATTGGACCTGATAACAATGGCTGAAATTTATATGGTAGCTTTTTAAGTTTACAAAGCACCTTCTTCATAAAACATTTAAAACATAGATAGAAGAAACAGTACTATTCCTGCTATATAATTGAGGAAACTAAAGCTCAGAAAATTCCAGGGCTTTGCCCAAAATAGGAATTAAAAGTAGCAGAGAAAAAACTGGGCACCTACAAGTTTAGAGCTAATAGAACAGCTAGTTGGCATAGTGGATAGAATGCCAGGTTTGAAATCAGGAAGAAACATCTTCCTGATTTAAAATCTGATGTCAATTACTGGCTGTGACTCTAGCCAAGTCACTTAACCCTGTTTGCCTCAGTTTCTCATCTGTAAAATGAGCTGGAAAAGAAAAGGGCAAATCACTCCAATATTTTTGCCAAGAAAACCCCAAATGGGGTCATGGAGAGTCAGGCATAGCTGAAATGAGATCTCATACTCCTTGCTTTTTTGATCTCTAATTTAAAGAGCACTAGTTCTTTATCCAGCTTTTATTTTCTTCCTTCCCAAATCAGAACAAAAGGGATATTGTTGGCAAAGATACTTTACAACAACTCTCAAGGCAGGAGGTGTTCATGGTAAATTCACTCTACATTGTCCTCATGGACAAAATATAATACTCATCCTTAAGAGTTTATAGCCAAAATCTGTTTTGTCCCAGAGGACAAAGGAGGCAGACAACATTTTTGACATTAAAAAATAAAAAGAATCTTAAAACTAGAAATATTTTAGACAACAACCTGTCAAAAAAAAATAAATTCTTTGAGTTGACTGCAAGCTCTGCTATGACTCAGCTGTGTGTTGTGAAAGTATGGGGAAAAAAAGCTCATATGATCTTAGGCTAAATTAAGAGGGGCACATGACAGTCCCTCTATACCCTGGTCTGGTTAGAAGCCCTTAGGAGGACACCAAACTGTAAGAAGGACACTGATAATCTGGGGACTATTTAGAGGACAACTAAGATGGTAAAGGACTTGGGATACATGTCAAATAAGAAAATTAGTGTTTTTAGCCTTTAGAAGGAGACAATGGCAGACATGAGCTGTCTTCAGCTTTTTGAAGGGCTATCACATAAAAGAAAGATAGACTTGTTCTGTTTGGCCCCAGAGAGTAGTAAAAAGCCTGTACAATGAGGCAAGGGATGTTTTATGTAATTTAAAATGGAAGAAAATATAAATTTTGTAAAAATATAAATATAATAATATTTATAATCCCTATTATGCATAGGTACTTAACAATTACTTCATTTGATCCTTAACACAACACTGGGAAGTCAGTGTTATTATTAACCACATTTTACATGTGAGGAAACTGAGATAGGCCAGAAGTTAAATAATCCAGATTCATACAATTAAGTTTGAGCCCAGTTTCACCTAAATCTGAGGTAGTACATGGAAGAATGTGTACCGGAGGTTGGAGAAATTGTACTTATAGGCAGCTAGGTGATACAATGGATAGAGCCCTGGGCCTGGTCAGGAAGACCTGAGTTCAAATGCAGCCTCAGACATTTACTAGTACTGTGATTTAACCTCTGTTAAGTGCTATCACTTAACCTCTGCCTGCCTTAGTTTCCTCAACTATAAAATGGGGATGTTATCTGTAGGGTTGTTAATATAATATTTGTAAAGTGCTTAGCATAGTGCCTAGTATACAGTAGATAATTTTTTTAAAAAAAATGCTTGTTTCCTTCTAATTTCTGTTCATTGTAACAAATATCCCTTGCTAATTAATATTAATTGGATAAATGGAACTAGGGCAATAATTACTAGCAATTTAATAGTGAGGATAGGGGAATACATTGGAATGGAAACTTAAAGTCAGTGACAGCAGAGAAAGACACACTAAAACCCTCAAAGGTATCTCTAGGATTCTGAGGGAGAACAATTCCTAGCTCTGGGGTATTGCTACATTCTAATTTATGTTGCACAGTCATGTTTATAGAACACTGTTCAACCTTGTGGGGAAATCAGGGCAAGTACAATTATTCTTACTTAATAGATGAGAAAATTCAGACTCAAAGGGATGAAGTGACTTGCCCACAATAAAGATCCTGCAAGGATCAGCTCTAGGTCCTCCAAACTTCCCTCTCAGTCATGCTTCTTCCATAACGCCAGAATAGGAGCTACACAACAAACTAGAATCTGTTAATATCCATATGTATGCAGACTATATCCAGATTCTGACTCTGTGGGCACTAGCTGCTGCTGTTCATATATTTATGGTGATTAGAGTTTTGTTTGAATTAAAGTTTGCTGAGATACCTCTGTTTTCCTCCTTCATCAAACATGGTAGTTCAACTCAATATTTAAGGTCTCATGTCTTTCTGAAATGCTCTATTCTTTGTTCTAATAATTTATTTCTTATATTCTTCCCAGCTCAAACATCCTATTTTGTGATATCATTTACAATTCTAGTATTCTATACTCTAATATTTTACCTTCTGTATTCTAATGTCATATATCCCAAGCTTCCTTATGTCTAAGGCTGCTATGATTTTTTTTTCTCATTACCAGTTACTTATTGGGCTCATGTTATAGTTGTGTGTGTGTGTGTGTGTGTGTGTGTGTATGTGTGTGTGTGTGTAATGAAATTTGAAAATGAAACCTCCTGGAAACATATTATATCATCTGTTTATTGAGACATTTGTAACAAGATGCCCTCCAGTAGTCTGTGTGAAAGTATAAATTGGCTCCAGCACCACTGGTGTGATTATTTTAATGCTTGCAGGCCTTGTAGGAATGTGGATTAGGGGGAGAAGCTACTTCTATTAGCTTTCCCTGTCTCAAAATAGATAATCCCTGAAGTTAAGTACAGTAGAGCCAAGCCCCAGTTACTATTCATAGTGTGCCACCTGATGTTAGCATCTTGTCACCCTCCCCTAACTTCCCTTACTCTTTCTGATAACTACATAAATAATATTTATATAGGACTTCCCTTACCCTGACCTGTATTGAAGAAGGGCTGCTAGATCATTGTTTTTGATTTTTATTTTCCCCTGACAATATGCTTGCATTCTGTGGTAAGAAGAACATGCAGGATGTGGAATCAGGAGACCTAAATTACAATATAGTTGTGATTCCTTAGACAGTTAAATTCAATGTAATAAGTATTGACTGATTTTGTTCAAAGCTTCTTGTTCAGCGTTGAGAAAGAAGTACAAGGTCAATAAAAGTCAATCCTTGCCCTCAAGAAATGTACAGTCTAGTTATGAGTGCCTTTGGCACAAAAACAAAAAATGGTAGGGAAGCTAAGTGGCCACCATCTAGATGGATAGAGTGCCAGGCCGGGCTTCATCTTCCAGAGTTTAAATCCATCTTCAGGCATTATTGTGTGACCCCGAACAAGTCACTTAAACCTATTTGCCTCCATTTCCTCATTTGTAAAATGAGCTGGAGAAGGAAATGTTAAAGCACTTCGGTATCTTTGCCAAGAAAATCCCAACTGGGATCAGGAAGAATCAGATAGGACTGAAAAAGTGATTGAACAACAAAAGTGTATGAGAGAAGCACTTATAAAGTACTATGTGAGAGCGGTTATATTATTCCAGGCAACTATTTAGTCAATTAAATAGTTATAAAAGTTGCAAATGATATCATATCTCTGCTCCTCAACTTCCTTTTTTTTTTTTGGCAAAATGAGGGGGATACGTAAGATAATAGGCATAGATTATGGATTTATAGCACTCCAAGCCTTGGAAAGCACTTTCCTCATAACAGCTCTGTGAGTTAAGTAGCCCCATTTTGCTCATGTGCAAACTGAAGCATAGAGAAGCAAAGTTTTGCCTACATTTCATTTAGCTTTTCTGATCCTCTTAAGACTGCTGCACTATCTACTGCCCCATAGTGGCCCTCCTAATCACTGATGTCTTTTCTACACCTAATTTTCTGCCAAAATTTTCAGTGCACTCTCAGTATATAACACCCTAATGTATTCATGACTACCACCTATTACTATTTGAGTATGATGATTGTCGTTTAATGGAGTGGCAGAGAATTTAGAGTTCTAAAAACCTCAGCGAGTATCCTATATGAACTCTTACATTTTGTAGGGAAGGAAACTGAGGCCTTGATGTGTTAATTGCCTTATTTGAAGTCACACAGCCTTCAGTTAACTGAATCACTGTTTGGAAGCAAGTTCTTTGATTTCAAATCCATGTATTGCTTTAAAAAATTCCTGGCCTGAAGTTACTCCTGTTGTTACATGGCCTCCTACACGTATCAAATTTAATAGTTCAGACATTTCTAGTCCCATCAAACTCAATCACCTTTGCTAGTAATGCTCCCTGAAGGATTTTTTTTTTCCTTTTCAGAAATAGCAATTTTCTGGTAGAAGTCTACCCTATCTGGTAGGAGGTAGTTTCATTTTCTAAGAACTATCCAGAAAAACAACAACAACAAAAACAATCTTGAGATTGGAGGTGTTTTTTTTTTTTTTTTTTTTTTTTTTTTTGTTAGAAAGCCATCCAAAGCTATTTAGGAAAATGGGATTTCATATAGATTCAGCTGGGCAATACAATCAGCCATGCTGTGAATTAGAATTTCTTTTTGACTTCAACAATTTCTTTTATTTAAAGCATAGACTGAGTTTGCATTCAAATTAGCTTACTAACTCTTCAGAATCTGTTGCTTCCCACACAAGACTCTAGGGAATATGCTTCTGAGTTTCTGGCTGGACTCAAACTTGTGGGAAAATACATTGAGTTTAAAAATCAGGAACTTCATTTGGACCCTTGATTCTAAAGCTTGTTCTTCATGCCTTTCTCTTCTCAATCAGTAAACTCATCAATGAAAGGAAACAATATACATACCTATCTCAAAGGAGATAATTGCATGAAATGTTCTCTAAACTTGAAAGCACCATGTAAAAGTCATGCATTATTATTATTTTTCTTATGGATGCTTTGCAATATGAATTATAGATGATGTGATCTGTGATATGGGGTTTGTAACCAATTGATGGAGCACTAAAAGTTGGGGTTCAGTTACATGAATAATCCACAACAGCCATTCTCTTTGGCAAAAGGTAAATTTATTTAGGGGAATAGGTTATAGACAAAATGAAGGGATCCAATAGACCCTGGGAATGATAAGTATGAAATAGAGTGGGAGAACATATGAAAGACAAGTTTCTCAGTGGAACTCACAGTTATAATTACAAAGAAAGCATCCTGTGAGTTTGGGGCATGCCTTTAGCTATCCTGAAAGGGTCTTAGCACCCTAAGAGAGTTAATTAGTTGGAAGGAAGAGAAGTAGGGTGGGGTAGATACCATGTGACATGGGGGAGATAAGAAATGCCTGGGTGGACTGATTCAAAGAAGAGCAGCAGAAAAGCCATAATTTGTTTTATAGGAAAAATTTAGCCTCAGGATCTTGACATAACTTGGATTTCTGACTGATTACCTTTAGAGGGTAGGACCATGGGACTAAACTGATTTCCATTATCAGAGCCTTCTTCCTGCCTGATCAATAAAAGTAGTACAGTATCTTGCAAAGAGAATCACATTGTGTCAGCCATGGAATTACGGGGATTAGATTTTTTTTTTCTGCTTTGTCCATGAGGGCAGAATAATAAGTGGAATTTATTGAGATAAATTTAAACTTAATAAATTTTTTAATTAGGGTTATTTAAAAGTGAACTGGGTTATTTTTGGTGGTTGTGGACTCCCCTTCTTTGGAGGTTTTCAATCAAACAATTAAACATTTATTAAGGGCTTAGTATGGGTTGGATATTGTGTTAAATACTGGGGATATGAAGAAAGGCAAAAATCAATCTTTGCCCTCAAAGAACTTATATTCTAGTGAGATAAATAATATGTATAAATCAGAGCATATATGATGGAAATGAAGCTTAGAGGAGATAGAGCAAGCAGCTTGGGGTGGGGAGAGAGACAGGGAAGGCTTCCTGGAAGAAGGAAATAAACATTTATTAAGCACCTACTATGTGCTAAATGCTTTACAAATCTTATCTCATTTGCTCTTCATAATAATTCTGGGAGATCACTGCTATTACTTTCATTTTTCCATTAAGGAAAGTGAAGCAGTGATGAAGTGACTTGTCCAGTGGCATAGTTAGTAACTACCTGATGCTGCATTTGAACTCAGTCTTCCTGAATTCAGACCCAGTGCTCTACCCATTGTGCCACTTAGCTACTTCCTACTGGAGGAGATGTTGCTTGAGGTGAGTCTTAATGGAAACTAGGGATTCTAATTATCAGTTATTTGGAAGAAGAGAATTCCACACATGAAGGACAGGCAATGTACACAGGCAAATATATGGGAGATGTAGAGTCACCTCTAAGTAATAGCAAGTAGGCCGGTATGGTCAGATAAATGTAGGGTAATAAAGTCTAAAATTGGAAATGTAGGAAGGAACATGGTTGTGAAAACCTTAAATACTAAATTTAGAATTTAGATTAAATTAAATTAAATTAAATTAAATCAAATTTGATCCTGAAAGTAATTTTTTGAATATCATTGTGACATGAAAAATTACTATGGCCACAATGAAGATGGATAGGAATGGGGAGAAGTTTGAAGTAGAGAAATCAGTTAGAAGGTTAATGCAGCATTTGAGGAGAAAAGTGATGAGTGATATATAATGGTTGCTATGAGATGGAAATGAGATATACATGAGAAAGATAGGGAAATACATGATTAAATATTAGAGGTAAGTCCAGAGACAGAAGTTGAACATGAAACTGAAGTTTCAAACATGGATGTTAAGAAGCATGATGATGCCCTTGGCAGTAATATGGGAGTCCAGAAAAGGAGAGTATTGTTTTTTATTTTTTTGAAAGTTAATAAATTCTATTTTGGATATGTTACATTTGAAATGCCTTCAGGACATCTCTTTTCAGATGTCCATCTGGTTGTTTATAATATAAACCTATTAGATTGTAAGATCCTTGAGGGAAGGACTGAATTTGTTTTTCTTCCTTCCTTCCTTTCTCTTCCTCCTCTCTCTCTCTCTCTCTCTCTCTCTCTCTCTCTCTCTCTCTCTCTCTCTCTCTCTCTCTCTTTTTCTCTCTCTGTTTCTCTCTGTCTCTCTGTCTCTCTCTGTAGCTCTCTCTGTCTTTCTGTCTATCTGGAGGTGATTGGAGTTAAGTGACTTGCTCAGGGTCACATAGCTACTAAGTGTCTGAGATCAGATTTGAATTTAGATCCTTTTGATGCCAGAACTAGTGCTCTATCCACTGGGCTATGTAACTGATCCTGCATTCATTTTCATGTGCATTTTATCCTCAGTATCCTTGTGCCTGGCACATAGTAGGCATTAGTAGATATTTATCAATTGATTGACTGATGTAGTATTGAAGCTCAGGGAGATTCTAGGTCTCTATAAATAGATCCAGGAATCACAATTGAACCCATGACAATTCAACTCAGCTTAGGGAGTATAGAGTATATACTACTTTTCAGGGATACTGTAGTCATATTCCTCCATAGATACAGTGGTTGGATAAAATGGCCTCTGAGGTTTTTCCTAATTGTGAATTTATAACTCTTAACTAGGTTTGAGTTTCAGTTCTGACCTGTTCATCTACCTTTGGAAAGTCACTTCCACTTTTTTTAAACCATCAGCTTCCTCATCTATAAACTGGAGAAAGCATGCTTGCCATGTCTACTTCCTAGCTAATGTCTGAGGGGTCTCCAGTAATTCATACAGTCACTCAGGTACGTAGTACTTCTATGATGAGAGAGGAATAATCTGACTCCAGTGCACCTCAGCTGACCTGTTTTTCAATAATCCCCTTTGAATAGTCCTACATTCAAGCTAAATTTGCCATTTTGCAATCTCACTACTCTATCTCCTGTCTCAAAGCATGTCTTACATGCTTTGAACTTATTCATACTTCACTTCTACTTCTCTTAGAATCCTTAGCTTTGAAATCCACCCCCCTCCATTGTTTCTTTCGAGAACCCAGTTAATACTTTCTCTCTCATATTTCAAAGGATTTGGCACCCTCTGCTTTGCAGTCCCACTTCAGTTAAGGTTTCTACTGCCTGGAGGATAGTGGCTGAACCTCTATTGAGAGATTCCACGTGAGCCTCCCTTTAAATTGTAAAGATTCCTTTGGGCCATCAGTGGCCCAGTGTAGATAATGGACTCCAGATGTATAATTTTAAGTATTGGATGATGACAGATTCAACTCATGTATGCTCAGGCTCTCCCTCAGTTTCTGGGAGCAGATGTCTGCTGTTTTTAGATTCTGTTTCTGTTTGTAGTTTTGCCTCCTCAGTTTATGAATGTGACAAAGGGGAATAGAGTTCTCTAATTCTTTGAACCTTAGTACTCTTTTTTGTCAAATGGATGTCAGCACCTACTTTAAAGAGTTGTTATGAGGCTTAAACAAGATAATTTGTGTAAAGTGAATTGTAAAAATTAAGTTACTTTATAAATATCAGTTACCGTTATAATTTTTCTTTTTAAAAATATTTATTTTTAACATTAAATTTTTAAAAATTTTGAGTTTCAAATTCTCTCCCTTATTCCTGCTCCTCTTCTATCCATTCAGAAGGCAAGCAATATGAAATCAATTACAGATGTGAAATCTTGCTAAACATATTTCCATGTTAGCTATGTTGAAAACAAAACAAAGCAAAAACAAAAAGAAAAACAAAAGTATGCTTCAGTCTGCATTCAGATTTCATCAGATCCCTCTCTAGTGATGGATACCATTTTTCATCATGGGTCCCTTGAAATTGTATTGAATCATTGTCTTGATTTGAGTAGCTAAGTCTTTCACAATTGATCCTAGTTAAAATATTGCTGTCACTATGTAGAGTGTTCTCTTGGTTTTGGCTCAGTTCACTTTGCATAGTTCATATAAATTCACCCAGGTTTTTCTGAAGCCTTCTTTCTTCTTTCTTGTTCTTGTTCTTGTTCTTGTTCTTCTTCTTCTTGTTCTTCTTCTTCTTTTTGTTGTTCTTGTTCTTGTTCTTGTTCTTATTCTTCTTCTTGTTCTTGTTCTTCTTCTTTTCCTGCATTTCATCTCTTAAATCACAATAGTATTTTGTCATAATCACATATTGTAACTTGTTCAGCCATTCCCCAATTTGTGGGCATTCCTTTAATTTCCAATTCTTTGTCACCACAAATTTCGTACAAATAAGTCCTTTATTTGATCTCTTTGGAATATAGATCTAATAATGCATAATTATATAGTTCTTTGGACATAGTTCCAAATTATTTTCTGGAATAGTTAAACCAAGTTACTATTGTTATTAAAAAAATTCTTATCTTGTTTGATAGAGTTCAGATAGAAATGGTTCTCCAATAAAGTCAACATGCTTTAAAATTTTTTTAAAAAGAGTTTTCTTAAAGGTACCTTACAGGGATTATCTTAAGCACTGATAATATAAATACAAGCCCTTGGGGGAAAAAAAAAGATAGTTCCTACCTTGAAGAAGCTTACATTCTATTGATGGGAAACATAAATTAAATCCATAAAAGAAAACTGTAATGTAGGAATGGCACAGGGGAGTATGTTAGACAAAGTCTATAGATGAATGAAGGCATGTCTGGTCTGGGCCTTCTCCTAGATAATGAGGATAATGATGATGATGATGAGAGTAACAATAATATCTTAATAATAATTTCAAGGTTTGCAAAGACTTTACATATAGATTCATTTAATCTTTACAACAACTCTATGGGGTAGGTGATATTATCATCCCCATTTTACCAATAAAAACTCTGAGACACAGAGAGATTTAGGGATTATTCCACACAGCTAGTAAGTATTAGAGGCAGGATTGAAATTGAAATCTTCCTGACTATAAGTCCTGTGCTCTATTGTAAGTGCTATCTAGTTAGGTATTATTCTTTTTATTATTGTTTGTATTATTAATATTATTGTATTATTATCTTTTTCAATGTGGTTCAAAGAAAGAAATTCTGGAATTTGTCATTATAATAGTATTATTCTTTTCTATATAATGTTCCAATCAGTCATTGAGTTAATAAAGACAGTGTGTGCTTTAGGAATGTGCTAAAGATCTAAAAAGAACAGTGAAAGACAGTCCCTGCCCTGGAGGAGCTTACAGTCTAATAGAGGATAGGCAAACAACTCTATATGCAAGATATAGACAGAGTATAGATTGTTGCAAAGATGGATAAAATAAATGTATTTTGAAGTTGAATAAAAATATTAGGTTAAAAGTTTAACTCATACCCTGGATAGACCTTATGTGTAATTAGTTGTCTGAATATTATCTCCCTCATTAGATGTGAGCTCCTTGAGGGCAGGAACAGTTTTTCTCTCTGTTTATAGCTCTGGAGCTTAGCACAGTGCCTGGAAAATAATGGGTGCTTAATAGATGTCTAATGACTTGATAACTGAAACATTATTACATAGAAAAGAACAATAGCAAGATAGCAACTTTTTAAAAAATAACTTTTTATTGACAGAACCCGTGCCAGGGTAATTTTTTGCAACATTATCCCTTGCACTTCCTTCTGTTCCGATTTTTCCCCTCCCTCCCTCCACCCCCTCCCCCAGATGGCAAGCAGTCCTATACATGTTAAATAGTTTACAGTATATCCTAGATACAATATATGTGTGCAGAACCAAACAGTTCTCTTCTTGCACAGGGAGAATTGGATTTAGAAGGTATAAATAACCAGGGAAGAAAAACAAAAATGCAAGCAGTTTTTATTCATTTCCCAGTGTTCTTTCTTTGGGTGTAGCTAGATAGCAACTTATTTTAAGGTTATTTCTATCTGGGTTTCATTGAAAAAGATGAGAAGATAATTAACAGAGGGTAGAGTACACAGTAAATGCTTAATAAATGCTTGCTGATTTGCCTTGATTTCAAGGCTTAGCTAAAAGATATCTTATTTGAGAAATCTTAAGTGATCCCATTACTTATTAGCATATTCTCTGCCCTCAATTTAAGGTCATCCATGTCTCATTTCTCTCCAGACTGAATTTGGTCAGAGTTCAAAGGTTGTCAGTTGCTTCCAATTATCTGTACAATTATAACCCATGGTTCATGATCTAAGCCCAAATATATATATATATATATAGACTAGATTTAGTCTTGGGAAGTTCTCGCAATAATCTTTATGGCTCAGTATCCAATTAGGGAATGCCCTTGGACAATGTCAGAATTCATGTCGCCTCTCAAAGAATTCATCTTCCTTATAAACAGTGAGTCTAGAAAACATTAAACAAGATACAATATATTAGAGATATAAACAGCATGGAGAAAGCAATAGAAATTCTCCTTTTGGTGAGTTCCTCTCTCAGAGTTCAGCACCATATCAACAAATTCATAGACCAAAACACAGTGAATAAAATTGGAGAAATTTGGAGAAAAAGTATCATCTCCTTCATGTTTACCTGCATACTTCTAGAGACTGCTCATTGCTCTCCTGCTGCTAATACCTATGGTGGGTCATGTGTCCACACTCTCCCAGCATGCAATCTTAGGTCAGATTACTATTTAAGGTCTCTCTTTTGGCAGTGAAGACGACCTGTGGTTTGTTCTATGTGGATTCCTGCAATCTTTGGGAATGGTTGGACAAGGCCAGAAACTCTGTCTTCTGTACCTGATCCTGCGAATGGACCTTATTCTTGTTTTTATCCTCTTCAGGGGCAAGGGTTTTGGGTCCCTTTAGTGCTGCTTACTGCACAATAAAATATTAATTTCTTATTTTCTGTTGAATCCTTTAAAACTCCATTCTCCCAAAAGTGAGGTATTAGTTATGCTATAATCTTATCTTCTATGACGTCTTCTGAATCTGTCTCTCTATTTCTCTGTTTCTGTCTCTCTTTGCCACTGTTTAACTCTTTTATTTCTCTCTTGATCTCTGTTTCTCTCTCTTTCTTTGTTACTCTCTCTGATTTCACTCTCTTTTTCTCTGTATTCATGTCTCTCACCTGTGTCTGTCTGTCTTTCTTTGGTACAAATCATCCCTTATGCCCAAAACTATTCTCTGTTGGAACATTTTTTTTGGTACATGTTTTTCCAATACCTAGAATAGTCTCTGATGCTTAGTTGGTACTTAATGAACGTTTGTTGCTTGATTGAAATCCCCCTGTTCTCCAAAGAACTAGATCAGGCACTACTATCTCCTTCCTCATTCTGATACCACAAACTTTTCTTTCCTCAGGTTTTCCTAAAACATTTGCTCTGGAACTCTCCTCCTCTGAAGTTCTACTGTGAGTTATGCTTTTTTTTGTCCTCATACTGCATTATCTTATTAGGTTGATAGCTTCTTGAAGGCAGGCAGAATAACATTTTTCATCTTCATATCCCCTGCATTTAGCAAAGTGCCTTTTGCATTATAAATGTTTAATAAATGTTTGTTCAATTGAAAATAGGTCAGCAAATATTTACCCTGGGCCTTATTCACGGGTTAAGATATGAAAGAAAATGAAGATCTGAGGAAGAAAATTCAATTAAATGAATTTAATTTGATTTATTTCAACTTGGAATTTTGAAGGACTTATTAAAGCCTAGAAATAAGAGTATTAATAATAATAATAACTAGGATTTTTTTAAATGTAAAAGTTTGGAAAACACTTTGCAAAATATCTCATTTGGTTCTCACAACAATTCTTTGAGGTAGATGTTATTATCAGTTCCATTTCATGATTGAAGAAACAGGCATACAAAGGTAAAATGACTTGGCTAAGTTCATACAGCTAGTAAAAATATCTGAGGCTGATTTGAAGTTAAGCCTGAACTCTGCAGATCTAGTGATTCATCTGCTGAACCATGCAGTTTACAAAGAAAGCTAATAGTCTAATATTACTCTTACTGACACCTCTCACTTATAAAGCACTGTAAGGTTTATGAAATAGTTTGCCTCCACTATCTCATTTGACCCTTACAATAAGTGGGTGAGAAAAATAGATTTGGCCCACAAATTTGTCTATGCAAAAGATGCATTTCACTAATGCTAATAATTTTCTTTTGAAATATACTTTCTCCTCAGAATCTAAGTGATACATTTCAGAGAACAGGATTTTCAGGTTGGATAGGAATCTAGAGAACATTACTACCATCTAATCATTTCATCTCTTTCAGATGAAGAAACTGAAGCATTCAGAGGAGGAAGCATTCTAGGATGATGGACAAAAGAGAAAGAAGTCTGAATAGAACTGGTTTTGAGTCTCTCTTCCAGTCCTTCCCTGGATCCTACTGTCCTTCTCAGTTGTGGCATTGGGTAACTTTTCTGAGCTTCAATTTTCTTTTCTTTATAGCAAAGAAGTTAATATCCACATTGTCTACATTGTAGGATAATTGTGAGGAGTGTCAAAAACCAGCCAACAGGTTATACATTGTGGCCAGTGCAACTGTCAAATGCAGTATGAACTAGAAAATATATAATTGAAAGATATTTAACAAAATAAGTAAAAATAGAGTGTAGATAATATATAGCTTGCATGGGGATCCTTTTGTATTGATGCCCTCTGCCCCCATTTCTATTTTCCTTCAAGACCAGTGCCTTACAACATTTCATTTCCTTTCTTCATCCTTATGTCCAAGCCATCCCCTAGCCTTGGAATGCTCTCTTTCTGCTCTTCTGCCCTTCAGAAACTCTAGCTTCCTGAAACTTAAGTGCCTCTGCCTCACATATGAAGTTTTTCTAAATCCCCCTGCTGGTGTCTCCCCTCCAAAATAAAATCCCTCAGTCCAGTACTGATTTTGCAGGTACTTATAAGTATATGGAGATGCTTTTTCTCCTAATAAAATGTAAACTCTTTGAGGAAAGGGAATGTTTCATCTTTGTCTTTCATTTAAATACTTGATTGTTCCATTCATATCTGTACCAGAGACAAACAGTTGGTTCAGTGCATAGAGTAAGTACAGGACATGAAGAGGGGAAGCTGAGTCCAATTCAGCTCCGGTTACTTACTATCAGTTTCCTTTGTTTTCTCAGTTGTAAAATGGGAGGGATAATTACACTTATCTGACAGAGTTGTGAAAATCAAATGCGTTAGTATTTGGAAAGTGCTTAATTAATCCTAACTGAAATAGTTGGCACTTTCCTTCCTTTCTATAATTTCTTTGATTTTCCCTTTACATCTAACATGGCTAAAAACAAAACCACCCACCAAAACAAAAAAACAAAAATCCACTCAAATTAAACTCATTAGGCTTCCTTGGCATCCCTAAATCCCAGATCACTGATCTTTAATGTTCCTGACTATCCTTTTAGGACTGTGTTACTTTTCTATTCATTCTTCATATTCAACCTTCCTGTTGTTTTATTTTCTACACATCTTTGAAAAATCTGAATTAGTCAATAGATTCCTCTTGCTTCCAGTTTTTAAAACGTCTTTCTCCATTTCATTTCAATTAGAAATATGTATGTTTTATTAAAATTTCATTCTATGGAAAGTTCCCTATTCTCTTAAGCCAACTTCCTTTTTATATAATTTCAGTTCTTTGGAGAATTTTCCCCTGATTTCTTTGAAATTTGCTTTTATTAAATTTGGTCTATGTTTAAATTTTCTTTCCCTATCACAAATTTTCAGAGGTAATTGTCACTTCTTCTCATAGTTTCCATATCCCAGAAAAATTGGAAGGAGATACATAAGTAATTTTTTTTATTGGCAAATACTACAGACCACCTAGTCAGAAATAGGAAATATATGAGAAGTTTAAGAAACATGTCATAAGACTGAAATAGAAGCATGATATAATAGTTATAGGAGACTTCAATTATTTAGATTTCTTCTATTGCTTTCTCAAAGCCAAAATCTTAATAGCTTCTAACTTTCTGACTTGCTTTAATGATTTTATCCTTCAAAAAGCTAAGCAATTGATAAAGACAAATTCTCTTTTGGATCTTATTTATTATAGCTCAAACAAACTGGTTGTTAGGGTAGCAATGATGAGAGCTCTTGGAGCTTGAAGTGGGGGGAGCAACTATTTCTTTGTTCAGTCCATGATAGAGAAGAAGAAAAAAGGCAAGTATAGTATGATATACACCCTAGTTTTTTGGAAAGAAGGGTTTATGAGAAAGAGATATAAGATTCCAGGGATCAAATTTTTCAGAAATTGTTCAAGAATTAAATAGATAGGAAAATAATAATATCAATGAAAAGGAAAAATAGAATTTGTCTGAAAAGTTCCAAATGGATTTGCTTATCATGGCATCACCTTGCTCATGTCATAATCATTTTTTTAACTTTAATTTTTAGGTTATACATGTACATTCATTTTTAAAACATATTTTAAATGAGTTATGTTGAGAGAGAAAAATGAGAACAAAAAGAAAAAAAATGAGAAAAATAGCAAAAAAGGTGAAAATACTATGCTTTGATCTGTATTCAGTCGCCATCGTTCTCTTTCTGTACTCACATAGCATTTTTCATCTGAAGTTTATTGGAATTGCCTTTGATCACTGAATTACTGAAAAAAGTCAAGTCTATCATAGTTGGTCATCACAAAATCTTGCTGTTGCTGTGTATAACGTTTCCCTGGTCCTGCTTGTTTAATTCAGCATCAGCTCATATAAATCTTCCCAAGCTTTTCTAAAATTAACCTAAAATCTAAATTTATCAGTTTTTATAGAGCAATAATAGTCCATTACTTTCATATAGCATAAATTATTCAGCTGTTGTTGCTATCACAAAAAGGCCTGCTACAAACATTTTTCACATATGGGTCCTTTCCCCTCTTTTATGATTTCTTTGTGATACAGACCTAGTAGTGGCTAGGAGTATGCATAGTTTTATACCTTTTTGGGCATAGCTCCCAATTGCTCTCCAGAATGGTTGTATCAATTCATAGCTCCACCAACAATGTCATCATCATTTTTTAGAACAAAGGACAAACAATAACCTCTCTGAATAGGAAGCCCCACTGAGGACTGGGCAACACAGCTAGCTTCTTTCCTTCTTTTCTTCCTTCCTTTCTCAATATGTTGTGTTCAGGGGCTAGATTCTCATCATCTTAAGGATCATACCTTAAGCCCAAATCACTTTGGCTGTTGTTGATTGGCCAACAAAAGGACCTAGGCTGAGTCTCTCGATTTTTGTTTTGGCTCTCATTGACTCAAAGTGAAAGCAAATAGCAATTGTTTTGGCCAGAAATCCTGAGAGTTTCCCTTTCCCTGATTGATTCCTTTTTATTTTATCTATTTTTAATTAATTAATCAATTTGTTATTAGGTAAAAGATTCCATTTTTTTGCCTTCTTTCTTTCTTTTTTAGCCTCAATCACTAAATGAATGGTTGTCTCAATCAAACTGAAACTTGTTAAAAACCTTAGCTTAAAAATTCCCACTGGATCCAGGGTCATTTCCAGTCATCCTAATCTACATTTTGCCACTTGACCAAGTGACTAAAGAAGTGAAAATGAGCCTGGTGAAATTGCACAACTCTTCCTTGCTCAAATCCAATTCACTTGTATGTTATAGCATCATCATCCTGTTGTCATGGTCTTCTTTGGACAAACAGCAACAACAACAACTAGAACCAAGACATTGAGAAGAAGATGTCATGACTTGAAAGTTAATTGGATTTAATTAACTTTTTATTTTTTAATTCACAGTTTAATTCACTGAGGCAGGACTATGCAAAGTCACCAACTTCATTCTCTTGACACTCAAGAATATTAAAACTCAAAGTGAGTTGATATTGATAAAGGAGAAGAAGGACAACCAGAAAAGGGTTTGGAAGATAAATACTGAAGAAAGAGTAAGACATCTATTTGGGGTGGATGGGACACTAACTTATGGGAGAGACAAGGCAGAATTGTTCAATTCTTGTTTTTTAAATTTTTATCTCTACCAATATATTCTTATATTATTATTTTCTCTACCAAGCAAAATGACATTTGTGTGGGAAATTACAGAACAAAAATGGCCAACAGGGAACTGATTCTCAAGATAAGTACAGAGACAGAAAGAAAATGCTCAGTTGTTCTTGATAAATTCAATGCATTTGTTCCAGATGAATTACATAAGCCACTCCTCACTTAAATCTGATTCACTTGAATGTCATGACATCACCTCCAATAGAGTACCTCACAGATACATATTTGGCCCTGTAACATTGAATATTTTCATTAGCAAGCTGGATAAATGCATGTTACTTATTTCTTGAATTTGCAGAAGACACAAAGCAGATGGGCAGCAGAGTTAAGATCTTAGAGGATCTTAACAGTTAAGAGCAGTGGTGTTAAACTCAAACTCAAATGGAGACCACTAAGGTATATACATAAAGATCTCTGTGGGTTCACATTTACTTGGTTTTAAAATATATAATTTTAACTATATATTTTATTTATTTTATTAAATGTTTAATTATTTCTTATGTGAATTCCAAATAAATCAAATATGCAAATGCAAGATGGAAGAGACCTAGTTATTTAGTAGTTAGTTTGAAAAATATCTGGAAGTCTTAGTGGACAGCAAGATCAATATGGAGTCTGATTCTAAATCCAGTGATCTTCATGGTCAATGTCTAGCATATAGTAGGCATTTAATAGATGCTTGACCAACTGCTTATTGATTAATAATCAATATTATATATCCTAAGATTCTCTCATGCTTATCAGATAAAGTATGAACTTCTCAGCTCAGCATTTTCAGGTCCTCTATACAATCTCACCAAATTGTAAACAATTTGACATCCTATTGCTTTGCCTATGCTCTAGAGCAGGGCTTCTTAAACTTTTTTCACTTGCAGCCCTTTTTCACCTGAGACATTTTGATATGACCCTGTGTCAAATCTGAGCTAATGTGTTTGTGGCAGTGTCCAAACATGCGCCATGCAAAGTGCACATATGTGTTCAGAACCAAGGCTTCAGTGATGGTGTGCTATGCAACCTGGGCAAGCACTACCAGAAACATCTCAGATTCATTACCCATTTGATTTTGAATTAATTTTTGGTTGCATTCAGAAACCTTTTATTGTTGCCAAAATTTTCACCACTCCCACATTCAGTTATGCAACACCAAATGGAGTGTTGACTAACAAACAGTTTAATAAGCTTTGTTCTAAATCAGGGCTTCTTAAACTTTTCCTACTCATGACCCCTTTTCACCTGAGGAATTTTTACATCATATTGGGCCTACAGATATATAAATCAAACATTTACTGATAATAAATCATGAAGAAATTTATTTTAAAACAATTTTTTGGTATATGTGTTTACCATTTATTAAAGACAAACGAAAAATACATACTAATGAGAATAATGTGCTTGCTTATTTTTACATAAAAAATTACATTTTGGCAGAATATCTGATACCTTTTATTGCTGACAAATTTTTATGATTCCCACATTCAGTTATGTAACTCACAGTTCTACAATGTCCCTGCCTCCTTGCCTTTACTCAAACTGCCCCAAATGCCTTCCTTTCTTCCCTCTACTTATCTGAATCTGTCGCCTATTTCTGAGGTTCACCTCAAACCCTGTCTCCATTCTAACTCCCCTTTTTCTTTAGTCTTTAATGCTCTTTCAACCAATTTCCTTCACCAGACTCTAGAAGAGGACTACATTTCTTGTAGGTACTCAATACTCTCACTATAACCATTCTTATTTCTTCTTGTTCTAGACCATTGTAAAGATTCCTAATTGATCTTCCTATATTCTCTTTCTAACCTGTCCTTTATACCATTATACAAATGATCTTTGTAATGGAAAGTACAATGCAAAGGATGCGGGGAAATTCCTATATGTTCTTTCTAAGCCATTTTTCATACCCTTAGATAGTGACCATTGCATTGAAAATTACAGAAATTCATAGTGTACTTTTGAGTATAACTCTCCTACTAAAACAAACAAAGATCCCCCTATGATTCCCAATTACATCAAAGGATAAGGTAAAAACTTTTATTCCTGCTATTAAAGGATCTCCATATTTTGATACACCTTGCCATTGCAATACTATATCCTACTACTCCCCATAATATATTTTTGTCTTATGATTAAAATAAAGTACTCTAACTTTTCTTCTTGTCTTGTCTCCTATGTTTGTGTTTTTGCTTAAGATATGTGGAGTCTGAAATGATCTTCCTGGAATGTCTATCTCTATTTGAAGGTTCTCTTTTTCTTGAAAATTCCACTCAGAAAAAAATAAAAAAATAAACTGATAAAGATAAAAAAAAAAAAAAAGAAAAGAAAAGAAAATTCCACTCAAATACCACCTCCTTTATACAAAGGTTCCTGACAGATCTCTTTTATTTCCTTAGGTAAAAATACTTTCTCCTTCTTCAAATTCCTTCAGGCATTTTGCTGGTACAGCTAGATCCTGAGTAGTAAAAATAAAGAAGGCTCTGACAAGGTCAGCATTATTGAAATTTACATTCTATGTAGCCGGTCCTTTGAATTGATCACATTCTTTCTTTTATCTTCTTTGGTCATATCTATTTTTAATGTCAGGTAAGGATTATTTTGGGAGTTTTCCAAGCCAAATAGAAAACAAACCCATTCCTTTCTTCCACATTCCTTAGACTGTGAGTTGTTTGAGAGTAGATTTATGCCATATCTACTTATCCTTGCATAGATGGCTAATATGGTGCCTTCCTACTGATGGAAGATGTTTAATAAAGGTATGCTTTAAATTAAATAAAGGAATGAATGAAAAGTTTTTCTAAATGCTATGTGTCAAGCACTGCACTAAACATTAGAGATACAATTACAAAAGGCATAATAGGCCCTGTCCTCAAGGATTTTACATTTCAATAGGGCAAAATAATGTAAATAGGGAAATAGTTGAAAAGACTTCTCCAGACTTTACTAATGGAGACAGTGAGGAGTAAAACAGACAGCACACTAGACAGGGAACCAGTCCAAGACTATTATCTGGGGATAATAACAGTACCTGCCTCTCAAGGTTATCATGAAGATCAAGTGAAAGAATAATTGTAAAGCACTTAGAAGAGAGCCTAGCACATAGTAAGCACTTTGTAAATGTGAGCTATTTTTATTCCTCTCTTCCCATTAAATATATGTGTATATTCATATATATTTGTATATTGCTATCTTTATCTATCTATATCTATCTATTTATCTGTCTATCTATCTATCTATCTATCCATTCATCCATCCATTCAGTTTGATTTTTTAAAAAAAAAATTTATTTTCTTTTTATTCTTTTTATTTGTTTGTTTGTTTGTTTGGTATTTTTTTTTTTGCCCTCTCTCTTTTTTAGATTGATTCATCCTCATTCTAGAAGAGGACTCTGTTGGGATCAATTTTGTGTGATCCTCCTAACAATACTGTAACATAAAATACTGCTATTATCATTCATATTTTACAGAGGAGGAAATGGAGTTTGAATAGGTTAAGTGATATGTCCAGGATCACATTACTAGAAAGGGTCTGAGGTGCAATTCAATGCAGCTCTTTCTGAGTCTAAATCTGATACAATATATCTACCCACTTTTTAAACCTTTTTTTCCAGCTCTGTGATTCTATGAGTCTAGGAGAGCAAAAACCCAAAGCCACTGTAGTACAGCAAATTGAAAAAGTCTGAGATATTTTCCCAAAGGATAGTGGTTTTAGCACCATTAGACAGCAAGGCTTCTTTCTCCTTAGCCAGAAACTGGGAGGCAGCCAATCCCCATATGGCATTTCACAATCCAAGCTCCCCCAGCCAAGGACCATGCACCATGAAGGATTTCTGACTCACCTGGATGCTGAGTACTTGGGCAGTGTGTGACCATTGTGATTGTCTGGTAATTTTGGGACTGATTTGACTGTTTGGCAGAATTGTCAATTCTAAAGAAACAAATAGACATATTATATAATACATTTCTCCAGAATTCACCTGGACCTGTAGCTCTTCTGTAGGGGAACGTGGTTAGCACACAGTGGCTTTCCATTAGGAAAGCATTTGTCTGTTATAATTCCCAGACCTGGGGACTTTCAGTTTCCTCAGCTATAGAGTAAGATCAGGACTTGGTTACTTTCCATTAGGAATGCAGGACAGCCTCTTACATTTTTTGTATTCCCTTAGCACTAGGATATTTCATTTCACTGTTAAACACTTAGATGGGATAAAATAAAAAGAAATAAATTGGCTGAAAGGACCATTGTCTCTTTCCAGGGTGGGCAGCCACTAAAAAAAAGTTCATGTTATAATAGTACTTAGAAGTTTATAAAATCTTGTCCTTGGAACAATTTTGTGGTGAGTAGAACCAGTATTAACCTCATTTTACAGATGGGGAAATTGAGATTCAGACAGATGAAGTGATATCCAAGTGTAATATAGTTTACAAGTATTATAAGCCAGAGGCCCGTACCTAGATCACCTAACTGTAGGCCCTCTTATCTATCCTGATTTTTACTGAGAAAGAATAACTACCAGAAGTCAGAAGAAAAAGAAAACCAGGTTTCCAACAATTCCAATGGAAACAACTGTACTGATAATTCAATATCCCTTTGTGGATGAGAGGTCCTCTCCAGTGTTCCACTGGAATGTAAAATTCTTTGAGAGCAGAGACTTTCCTCTTGTATTTGCATTCTCCTCCCAGACTATTCTTCTGTGAAGGCAAATAAAATCATATTTTGTTTCAATTCTTACTCAGTCTTTATTCACTGAATGGGTGTTGCCTCAGACAGAGACTTGGGAAAGTTCTTAGGTTAAAAAAGCCATGATTTCCCATTACATCCAATGTCATTATCATTGTTCCAGACTTGTTTTGCCACTATACCTCAAAGACTCTGGAGGACAGAATGAGGCTTCCTACAGCTCTGACTTGCTTACATCCAATTCTCTTACAAGTCAAGACATCACTTCCTGAAGTCATTGGTTCTCTTCAAGAACAAAGGACAAACAACAATTAGCACTCTTAGCACTAAGGCAGTGCTTGATACTTAACTAATGCTTAATAAATACTTGTTGACATGTTGATGGTTATCAAAAGTTTCCATGGAACTTAACAGGATTGGGGACTAAGCCTGGGATGCCCTGCCACTGCCCATTGCTTCCCCCGTTGCAAGCTAGTCCAGGAGTAGTGTTACAATCAATGCTCTTTTAGAGTGAAAGAAGAATCCTTTATTTGATTTTGTGAGAAGTGGGTATACTCACAAGGAGAATGCACTGAATACAGAATAAAGAGCAAGCTTTATACCATTAGCTCAGTTCCTTACCCCTTCCTTCAAAGTTCAGATTGGTTGGATTTAGAGAAAGTTACAATGGGTTAATTTTATAATCCAAATTTCAATTAGGTTAGATTTACACTCAGAGTTATAATTGGTCAGATTTACAATCCTTTTATTTGTCCATATTAAATGTCAAAAAGCTTGTGTCCTGTCATTGATCCTAGTCACTTTAGACCAGTTTAAAGCTGGGCCCCTTTGTCAGAAATTTTGTTATTTATATAGTTCCTTGATTACACAGTGATTGGTTGGAGATATCTTAACAAGATGCTTCACTCTTCCTTTCATCCTATTTTGACATTATCTGTAGAAACCTATATTCTCATACTCCTCATATTGACCAAAGGCTGGGGTTATGAATATATAGAATATACTGTCTCTGCTCTCAAAGGGCTTATGTTTTATTTTTTTATTTTTTTATTTTTTTATTTTTTTTTAATTTTTTTTTAATTTTTTATTTAATAATTACATTATATTGACACTCATTTCTGTTCCGATTTTTTTTCCCCTCCCTCCCTCCACCCCCTCCCCTAGATGGCAAGCAGTCCTTTATATGTTGGATATGTTGCAGTATATCCTAGATACAATATATGTTTGCAGAACCGAACAGTTCTCTTGTTGCGTAGGGAGAATTGGATTCAGAAGGTATAAATAATCCGGAAGAAAAACAAAAATGCAGATAGTTCACATTCGTTTCCCAGTGTTCTTTCTTTGGGTGTAGCTGCTTTTGTCCGTCATTTATCAATTGAAACTCAGGTCTCTTTGTCAAAGACATCCACTTCCATCAAAATATGTCCTCATACAATATCGTTGTCGAAGTGTATAATGATCTCCTGGTTCTGCTCATTTCACTTAGCATCAGTTCATGTAGGTCTCTCCAAGCCTCTCTGTATTCATCCTGCTGGTCATTTCTTACAGAACAATAATATTCCATAACATTCATATACCACAATTTACCCAGCCATTCTCCAATTGATGGGCATCCATTCATTTTCAGTTTCTAGCCACTACAAACAGGGCTGCTACAAACATTTTGGCACATACAGGTCCCTTTCCCTTCTTTAGTATTTCTTTGGGATATAAGCCCAATAGAAACACTGCTGGATCAAAGGATATGCACATTTTGATAATTTTTTGGGCATAATTCCAGATTGCTCTCCAGAATGGTTGGATTCGTTCACAACTCCACCAACAATGCATTAGTGTCCCAGTTTTCCCGCATCCCCTCCAACATTCATCATTATTTTTTCCTGTCATCTTAGCCAATCTGACAGGTGTGTAGTGGTATCTCAGAGTTGTCTTAATTTGCATTTCTCTGATCAATAATGATTTGGAACACTCTTTCATATGAGTGGTAATAGTTTCAATCTCATCCTCTGAAAATTGTCTGTTCATATCCTTTGACCATTTATCAATTGGAGAATGGCTTGATTTCTTATAAATTTGAGTCAGTTCTCTATATATTTTGGAAATGAGGCCTTTATCAGAACCTTTAACTGTGAAAATGTTTTCCCAGTTTGTTGCTTCCCTTCTAATCTTGTTTGCATTAGTTTTATTTGTACAAAGGCTTTTTAATTTGATGTAATCGAAATTTTCTATTCTGTGATCAGTAATGGTCTCTAGTTCATCTTTGGTCACAAATTTCTTTCTCCTCCACAAGTCTGAGAGATAAACTATTCTATGTTCCTCTAATTTATTTATAATCTCGTTCTTTATGCCTAGGTCATAGACCCATTTTGATCTTATCTTGGTAAATGGTGTTAAGTGTGGGTCCATGCCTAATTTCTGCCATACTAATTTCCAATTATCCCAGCAGTTTTTATCAAATAATGAATTCTTTTGGGTTTGTCAAACACTAGATTGCTATAATTGACTATTCTGTCTTGTGAGCCTAGCCTTTTCCACTGATCCACTAATCTATTTCTTAGCCAATACCAAATGGTTTTGGTGACTGCTGCTTTATAATATAATTTTAGATCAGGTACAGCTAGGCCACCTTCATTTGATTTTTTTTTCATTAATTCCCTTGAGATTCTCGACTTTTTATTGTTCCATATGAATTTTGTTGTTATTTTTTCTAGATCAATAAAATATTTTCTTGGAAGTCTGATTGGTATAGCACTAAATAAATAGATTAGTTTAGGGAGTATTGTCATCTTTATTATGTTCGCTCGGCCGATCCAAGAGCACTTAATATTTTTCCAATTATTTAAGTCTGATTTTATTTGTGTGGAGACTTTTTTATAATTTTGCTCATATAATTCCTGACTTTCCTTTGGTAGATGGATTCCCAAATATTTTATAGTATCAACAGTTATTCTGAATGGAATTTCTCTTTGTATCTCTTGCTGTTGGGTTTTGTTGGTGATGTATAAAAATGCTGAGGATTTATGGGGATTTATTTTGTAGCCAGCTACTTTGCTAAAATTGTGAATTATTTCCAATAGCTTTTTGGTAGAATCTCTGGGGTTCTCTAGGTATACCATCATATCATCTGCAAAGAGTGATAGTTTGGTTTCCTCATTGCCTACTCTAATTCCTTTTATATCTTTCTCGACTCTTATTGCCGAGGCTAGTGTTTCTAATACGATATTAAATAATAATGGTGATAGTGGGCAACCTTGCTTCACTCCAGATCTTACTGGGAAAGGTTCCAGTTTTTCCCCATTGCATATGATGCTTACTGATGGTTTTAAATACATGCTCCTGACTATTTTAAGGAAAAGTCCATTTATTCCTATGCTCTCAAGTGTTTTTATTAGGAATGGATGTTGGATTTTATCAAATGCTTTTTCTGCATCTATTGAGATGATCATGTGGTTTTGTTTGTTTGGTTATTGATATAGTCAATTATGCTAATAGTTTTCCTAATATTGAACCAGCCCTGCATTCCTGGTATAAATCCTACTTGGTCATAGTGTATTATCCTGGTGACAATTTTCTGTAATCTTTTTGCTAATATTTTATTTAAGATTTTAGCATCAATATTCATTAGGGAGATTGGTCTATAATTTTCTTTCTCTGTTTTCAGCCTACCTGGTTTAGGTATCAGTACCATATCTGTGTCATAAAAGGAGTTTGGTAGGACTCCTTCAATCCCTATTTTTTCAAATAGTTTATATAACATTGGAGTTAATTGTTCTTTAAATGTTTGGTAGAATTCACATGTAAATCCATCTGGTCCTGGGGATTTTTTCTTAGGGAGTTGATTGATAGTTTGTTCTATTTCTTTTTCTGAGATGGGACTGTTTAGGATATTTACTTCTTCCTCTGTTAGTTTGGGCAAGCTGTATTTTTGGAGGTATTTTTCTATTTCATTTAAGTTGTCGAATTTATTGGCATAAAGTTGGGCAAAGTAACTCCTAATTATTGCTCTAATTTCCTCTTCGTTAGTGGTGAGTTCTCCCTTTTCATTTTTAAGACTAACAATTTGATTTTCCTCTTTCCTTTTTTTAATCAGATTTACTAAGGGTTTGTCTATTTTGTTGGTTTTTTCATAGAACCAACTCTTAGTTTTATTAATCAATTCAATAGTTTTTTTACTTTCAATTTTATTGATCTCACCTTTTACTTTTAGAATTTCAAGTTTAGTGTTTGACTGGGGGTTTTTAATTTGTTCCTTTTCTAGCATTTTTAATTGCAAACCCAATTCATTGACCTTCTCTTTCTCTATTTTATACAAATAGGCCTCTAGAGATATGAAATTTCCCCTTATTACCGCTTTGGCTGCATCCCATACATTTTGGTATGATGTCTCATTATTATCGTTTTCTTGGGTGAAGTTATTAATTATGTCTATGATTTGCTGTTTTACCCAATCATTCTTTAGTATGAGATTATTTAGTTTCCAATTATTTTTTGGTCTACTTCCCCTGCTTTTTTGTTGAATGTAATTTTCATTGCATCGTGGTCTGAAAAGGATGCATTTACTATTTCTGCCTTACTACATTTGAGTTTGAGGTTTTTATGTCCTAATATATGGTCAATTTTTGTATAGGTTCCATGAACTGCTGAAAAGAAAGTGTATTCCTTTCTGTCTCCATTACATTTTCTCCAGAGATCTATCATATCTAGCTTTTCTAGTATTCTGTTTACCTCTTTGACTTCTTTCTTATTTATTTTCTGGTTTGATTTATCTAATTCTGAGAGTGCAAGGTTAAGATCTCCCACTATTATAGTTTTACTGTCTATTTCTTCTTGCAGCTCTCTTAGTTTCTCTTTTAAGAATTTAGATGCTACCCCACTTGGTGCATATATGTTTAATATAGATAGTGCTTCATTATCCATGCTACCCTTTAGCAAGATATAGTGTCCTTCCTTATCTCTTTTAATTAGGTCAATTTTTGCTTTAGCTTGATCTGAGATCAGGATGGCTACCCCTGATTTTTTGACTTCACCTGAAGCATAGTAGATTTTGCTCCAACCTTTTACCTTTAACCTGCATGTATCTCCCCGCTTCAGGTGTGTTTCCTGTAAACAACATATTGTAGGATTCTGGCTTTTAATCCATTCTGCTAACCGCTTCCTCTTTATGGGGGTTCACGTTTATGGTTAGAATGACCAATTCTGTATTACTTGCCATCTTGTTAACCCCGGTTTATGCTTTCCTCCCTTCTTTCCCCTTTCCCCCCCTTCCAAGTATTAAGCTTGTGAGCACCCCTTGCTTCTCACAGCCCTCCCTTTTTAGTGTCCCTCCCCCCGCCTTAGAGTTCCTCCCCCTATCTTACCCCTTTCCCTCCCAGTTCCCGTATTCCCTTCCGCTTAGCTTATTCCTTCCCTTTCCACTTTTCCCTTCTCACTTTTCAATGAGATGGGAGAAGTTTCACCATAGATTGAATATGTCTTAAGATTTTTCACTTAAAGCCAATTCTGAAGGCAGTAAGATACCCACTATATTCATCCCCCTCCATTCTTTCTCTCAGATATAATAGGTTTCCTATGCCTCTTCATGAGATGTACTACCCCCACTTTACCCTTTTTCTGGTACAATGTCCTTTCCACATCAATTTCTAGAACAAGGTATACATGTATTCTTTATACATCTATATAGTCAAAATATAGTTCCCAAGATTGATCTTTACCTTTTTAGATTTCTCTTGAGTTCTATATTTGTAGATCAAACTTTTTGTTAAGTTCTGGTTTTTTCATCAGAAATAGATGAAATTCGCTTACTTCGTTGAATGTCCATCTTCTTCCCTGGAAAAAGATGCTCATTCTCGCTGGGTAAGTTATTTTTGGTTGCATACCAAGTTCCTTAGCCTTTCGGAATATCATATTCCAGGCCCTTCGATCTTTTAATGTGGATGCTGCCAGATCCTGGGTGATCCTTATTGTGGCTCCTTGATACTTGAATTGGGTTTTTCTAGCCGCTTGCAATATTTTTTCTTTCATCTGAGGGTTCTGGCATTTGGCCACTATATTCCTTGGTGTTTTGATTTTAGGATCCCTTTCAGTGGGTGATCGATGAATCCTTTCAATGTTTATTTTTTCCTCTGTTCCTATGACTTCTGGGCAGTTCTCTTTGATAATTTCCTGGAAGACGGTGTCCAGGCTCTTTTTTTCATCATGTTTTTCTGGGAGTCCAATGATTCTCAGATTGTCTCTCCTGGATCTGTTTTCCAGGTCTGTTGTCTTCCCCAGAAGGTATTTCACATTTTTCTCCATTGTTTGATTTTTTTGGATTTGCTTGACTGATTCTTCTTGTCTCCTCGAGTCATTCAATTCCACTTGTTCAATTCTGATTTTCAGTGAAGTATTCTCTTCACTCACTTTTTTAAAATCTTTCTCTAATTGTCCATTGAGTTCTTTTGTTCTGTGGAATTTTTTTCCATTTCGCCAATTTTGTTTTTTAGAGAGCTGTTTTCTGTTTCCAGTTCACTAATCCTATTTTTCAAGGATTTTACTTCTTTATCCACTCTCTCTTTAACTGACTTCTCCAGGCTCTTTTGCCAAGCCTCCCTCTCCTTTTGCAGAGCCTCCTCTCCTTTTCCCATTTTTCTTCTAGCTCCCTTGTGAGAGCCTTTTTAATCACTTCTATGAGGTTCATCTGTGCTGAGGAACAGACGATCTCCTCCTTTGGGGAATCACCTGGGGACTGCCTGTTTTTAGTCTCCTCAGGATTTAGAGTCTGCTCTCTATCTGTATAGAAGCTGTCAAGGGTTAAAGTCCTCTTCAGCTTCTTGCTCATTCTGTCTATTAATCAGAGACAAACTACCAAAGAAAAACAGAAAAAACTGGAGTCTTTCTTTGGGGGGGGGCTGGGTGTGTTATCGAGCTTCCTCTACAGACTGCAGGGGGCAGCAGTGAGGCACTAGCAGGACTGTGCTGCGCCTGCGCTCTGAGATCCCAAAGCGTGCTGAGTCACTGAGGGGGGGGAAGGGGGGGGCGGCCAGGTCCTGAGAGACTCCAGCTGTTTGCGGTTGTATTCTTCAGCCCCGGTGTTTTTAGCTTCTCTGCTGGGCTGTTGACTTGCTGCCGGAGCAAAGTATCCAAACCTGTAGCGAAGCTCTCCCCGCAGAGACGGCTACGATCACTCCCCACCCCCTCTCAGCTCTGCTCCCGTGCTCTCACTGCCGCTGCCCTCAGCTTGCGCCCGATCTAAAACCGCCCCAGCCCTCCAGTAAAGACAGACCTTTCTTGGCGGATCTCAAGGATGGCTTCTCTTGGTAACTATTTGTGGGTTTTTTTCAGTCAAGCATTGATTCAGAGGCTTGTAATGAAGTGGATAGTGAGAGAAAGCGCGGAGCTTATGCAACTGTGAGCCTCCTCTCCGCCATCTTAACCGGAAGTCAAGGGCTTATGTTTTAGTAGATGAAGACAACCTATATGAAGAAGTGATATCCAGGGAGGGATGTTTGGTCTGGGAGGCCACAGGTTGATGAATGAATTATAGAATGATTTATTAATGATTTGTAATTTCTGGATATAGTAATGTCAATTTGATCACTATTCTTAGACCAAGTAAGAAGAGGGATACTTACAAATTGGTATAGAAAGAGTGTATCATGGTGGGTCTGAATCCCACTAGAAGTTTTGGAGTCTGATAATGTCTAAAGTTATGCTATAATTTAATTTTTGGAGCTGAGCCATAGTTCCTAACTTGTTGAGAGGCAGAGCTATATACATGTGTGTGAAAAGAGGAGGTTGGAAGGAGAGGAAGAGTTTGAGGATCCAGTCATTTGGAAGCTGAAAAAAATCTGATATGCTACATACCTGTGGCTGTGCCCTCATCAGTCACTACCCTGTTCAGAAGCAGTTAGTTTGAGACTTTGTTAAAACTGCCAAACTGGAGGCTAGGGATGGTTCCTAGAGCATGACAAGAAGAAGTATAATAATTACTTATTGAATTGAATGATGTTTGTCCTCTCTTTTTTCCTTATGAAATGAATAAACATCCAATAAAATGAGTGTTTCTGAATACAAAGTAGGACATGAAACTATCAACCTGAATTATGCATAACTTGTTTTTCATTTTAAGTAATACATTCAATGTGTTATTTTCAAAGCTGTCATGCTTATCTGTGGTTCTTATTGACCATCTACTCTGCATTAAAAAAATAAATGCTTTAATGGACCTAATTCATTTTCTTTTTTGAGATGAGGTCTTACTATCTCATCCAAGCTGAAAGTGTATTGGTCGTTCATAGGTCCAATCCCACTGCTGATCAACATAGAAACTCTGATTTGCTATTTCTGACCTGCGTGGTTTACCCTTCCCTAGATCTTCTCTTTCCTGGTATTGGTGCCAGACTTAGTGCTATTTATCCATAGCTTTAATGCAGAGTGCAGCTCTGAACTCCCAAACTCAAGTAATCTACCAGGATCAGCTTCCCCAATAACAGTGATCTCAGGTGTTTGATAGAATATCTTATTTTCTTATTGAATAGTACAGTATTAAAACTATAGTGTCTTCTCTGGGAAAATCAAAGTAAGTAATGTAATTAGTTGAACAATCAAGAATAGAAAATAAAACATATTTCCCAGAAAATGACCATTCAATTCAATTCAAGAAAATAATCAACTTTTAAGTGTCTATTAGTGCAAGATCTGAGGTAGGTACTGGGAATATAAAAGTGAAAGAATGACAGCATAATTGTCTGCTGGATGTGTCACATCTCACATCTATCTATCCATCCATTCTCTCATCTATCACATATCTATTGTTGTTTGTCTTTTTTTTTTTTTGAAGAGGACAATGACATTAATCAATGATTTCTTTACTCACAGGAGAATTAGATTGAAGTGAGGAAGAATCGAACAAAGTCATCAGCTTCACTCTCTCTTCCTAGAATCATTGAAATTTGCTGGCAAGATACAAATTAAGATGACTGACAATGACCTTGATTTCTTTGATGTCTGAGTAAGGTTTTAGTGCTCCATAATGACTGCCTCAGTCACCTTCATAGCTATTGGGACACATGGTTCTTATCAGCTCATTCTGTTGGAGGAAGTCTTTGAAATAGACAATTGCTTAATTCACTATTGGATTTAAGACCTATTGGTTACCTTCAGCCTATTTTAGCTCATCTGCTGAGATAGTTTACTGAATTGAGGGTTTGGTAGACATCAAAGATGGATGAGTAACTTTGCTTGGCAAGCCCTGACACAAGAGAAGTGCTAGACTTTAGTGAAAAAAGAAGATGAAATACATCTCTCTTTCTCTCTTTGTCTTTGTCTCTCTCAGTCTCTGCTTCTGTTTCTGTCTGTCTTTCTCCATGTCTCTTAGTAAGAGATTAATAAATGCTTGGTGATAAATTGATGGGTTCTTGGCCAACCTTGGCAGTTGAACAATGTATTGGATTCAGAACCAAAGAGAAAGAGTTTAGACTGGATTGAGTTGAATTTTGAAAGTTGCAGAGTATTTTCAATCCTCCCAAACTACTTGTTCACATAAGTCTATCTTTTGAAATCAAGGATGACTTAATTTTTTTTCTTTGTATCCTTAGTTCCTAATAAAGTTTAAAAATTCTTAATTTGAATTTATTTGAATGGCAGTATTCTCCCTATAATGTTGTAAGATTTGCTATAAGATCTTGAGACTCTTTGATTTAGGAAAAAGTCAAAGCTGTAAGTAGACTAAAAGGTCTAGGAAAATTCATATTGGGAATAAATAGGATATATCTTGTTTCCAATGATGCCTTGTGTAAAAAAAAAGTGACAAATTGTTGGGAGTTCAAATGTTGGAGTTCTTGTTCTTCTCAAAACACAGCCGGTTTAGCTTAGAGCCCTCCAAATGTCTCCAAATCCAAAGGTTCTGTCCTTCAGCCTCTGCCTCTGCTTTCTTCAGCCTCCGACCAACATAGAGATGGAATGAATCTCTTGTCTCCTTCACTTGGGGCTCGGCTAGCTTTCTGGTGAGTCTTTCAGACCAGCTTGGTCTCAGTGGGGGGCGTGCAGGAGCCCAGCCACCAACTCCTCTCCAATGCAGCTGAACTCTCTTCTGCGACCAGCCAGCCAAGTGGAATATATATTCTCTCTTGCCTTGCCTCGGAGAGAGGGCTTCTGGCGTAACTCCACTGAAATCTGTCAAAGTGCTCTCTGTCTGCACCAGAGTCGCTCCTCTCCAGTCTAGCTGAACTCTCCTCTGCGACCAGCCAGCCAAGCGGAAAATGTATTCTGGAATAGCTCTCTCTCCTCATTGGCCTATAAGGCACATATAATGTGAATCTTCTGAGAGAATGGGATTATGGGTTTTCTCCCATAGTGCTCTCTGGCCCAAAGAGCTTTAAGGGAGGTGTGAACACAAAGGTGTAAACACAAGCATTGTACTAATTAGTTCTACTTAGTACCTTGTTTCAGGTTCTGGCCAAAATCTTCTTGTAAGATTAGATCAACTCTAATTAGTTAGCAGTTTGTAAGGATTCCAACAATAAATGAAATCATACATAGTAGATTAAGATTTGACTAAGGTTTTATAGATCATTTAACATAACTCCTCATTTTGTAGATGAGCAAACTGAAACCCTCATGCCTAGATTTAACTTTTCTATTTAGAATTTTTAACTTCCTTCAAATTGAGGAGTAGGGAATGAGGAGGTAGATGCGAGTAGGGTGGAATGGGACAGTTATGACTTGAAGCAATTTACATTCCTCAGAATCTTAGTGTCCTGTTGCTCCTGAAATTACCTTGTATTTACTTATCCCTACATATAATGGATTTCCACAATAGAATGTAACCTCCTTGAGGGCAAGTATCAGCTTTTTTTTGACTTTGTAGTTTAGGTATTTAACAAAGCACTTTGCTCATAGGAGGATCTTAATAAATGTTTGATAAATTGAGTAGAATTGCTCAAAATTATTTATACATTTTTAAAGTTGTGTAAGTCCAGAAAGATAGTTGTACTATATGGATAGACTAAGAGGTACATTGATACCTATAAGGTGGTAAAACAACCAGAGGAAAGCTTCTAATATTTTGGAAAAGACTATCAGAGTAGTAGCTTTAAATTGTGCAAATGAGTTTACATATATTAACATATTTGATTCTCATAAGAGCCTTCTAAAATAAGTGCAATTATTATTCCAATTTGATGGCAGGGGAAATTGAGACACACAATGATTAAGTGACTTGTTCAGGGTCACATAATTAGTAAATGGTTTAGGCAGGATTTAAACTCAAGTCTTCTCAATTCCTCCTCCTGTATTCTATCCACAGAACTGCCTACCTCCATAGACTATATATGGAACAAAGTGAACAAGAACCACACAAAACATTCAAGGATATCTGTCTCTACTGATGGATGGGAAAAAAATATTAATAACATCATTAATTCAACAAAATATCAAAGTAGGTAAGGTCTTCCTAGGTCCACAGCCAGCTCTCTGTAAATTCTACCATGTTGCCTCTCACATCTTCCAATGGGTATAATAATTCAAGGAAGTCATTCTATAAATGCAAAGATTTATTTGGAACTTTTAGTTCTCTTAGTGTGCAGACCCCGAAGATTACAATAATAACCCTTCCATTGTAGGATTCCAAAGCCACCTGCTGATACAAGAACTGATTTTTCACTGAGGATCAATTCTTTGTTGAAGAGCTGGTGGGAGCAGGCAGTACAGTGGCAGGGGAGAAATCCCATGTTCACTTACCACTCATTACTTTTTAATCTCGGTTTACTTGTATCTCTAATTGGCATCGGAAAATGAGCCTAGGGAGATAGAAGAGACCCACCAAACTAATAGCTGCACTGGAAGTGGGTTGACATAATGAGCTTAAAAAATGAATGCCTGA
This sequence comes from Antechinus flavipes, assembly GCF_016432865.1. Lineage (NCBI taxonomy): Eukaryota > Metazoa > Chordata > Mammalia > Dasyuromorphia > Dasyuridae > Antechinus > Antechinus flavipes. The sequence goes on from NC_067398.1 coordinate 629,746,409, forward strand.
AAAATGCCTCATTCTGGGTATATTTTTCCCCTAAATAATAAAAAACCATCAGAGGAAGGAGAGCTTTCTTTAAAGTGGAAACAACAAAAAACCCACCCCCTTTAGCCCAAGTCACATTGGGTCCCTTTAAAGAACAGAACCAAAAAAAGGGCTCTTCATCTGCTATCCTCATTCTGTTTGTCCTCTGAGAATCAACTTTCCTTTCTTTTCCATGAAGCTTCCTCTAATGATTGTGTCTGTACAGATTAAAATTCGAATTCAGATGTAAAAAATCCAGGGAACATTTATAGTTGCCTACTTTGTGGCAGATATTTGAGCTCTGAGTTCCTATATAGTTTTGCAGTCTGTAAACAAACAATTAGGCACTTCTTATCATTGTAGGTCTTGTTTTCTAATTGTTACAGATTTGTGTTTATCTTCTCTTTGTATCTGGGTTCTTTACTGAGTAGAATTATGACTGTTGTTATAGAAAATAATAGCATTATTTTCAGAAAACACTGAGATACATTATGTCATTTAAGTCACAACAATTCATTTTTTTTTTCTAATACTGTGATTTTCTAGGGTAGAGAAATTCATGTAAAGAAACCTTTTCTATTAATGCAGCAAATCTGAGTTAGATACCTGGGACCATTGAGGGCAAAATAACTTGTTCATAGTAATATCTGTCCCAGAGGTGAAACTATGGCTACTTGATTCTGAGGCTCTCTACAACACACCATGACTTACTTTGATGCTACTATTAGGGCATTAAATCTTGCAATAGAGAAAAACAAGGCTTAGATAGATTTGCCAAAGATCTGCCCCTCCCTATTTGCACTTGTGATTTCAGTTGTATAGTCCAAAGTATTAAATTTAAGTAGAAATGTATCCCTGCAAAGTGACATCAGTCTTAGAAAACCACAAATTAACATTATCTATGTCATACTATATTTTTATTTATTTTGTTAAACATTTCCTAATTGCATTATAACTTGGTCCCAACCTCATTTGGGAGCCCTGGTGGCTCATGACCATACCTGTGTCTGACACCTGTGGCTGGAAAATTATGCTGGGTCTAAATTCTCCTGAACAATACAAATCACCAATTGCTCTTCAATTTTGAGAGCCTTATTTGCCTGAGAAAGTGATATATTTTAATTATTTTACCCATAATCATAAAAGCAATAAATTTCAAACGTGAGACTTGAATCTAAGTTTCCTAATTCAAAATGCAGTACAAATATAGTGTAGTAGGAAACATTCTGGTTTTATAATGAGAAGGCCTGGATTCCAAATTTTTTTTTTTGGCCACTTACTAGCTGTGTTATCTTGGTTAAGTCACAGAACCATAACGAACACTGGTATCATGATGTACAATTGGCAAAGTGCTTCATTATCAAATTTGAGCTTCAAAAATACCTTTTGGAATAATTACTGTCAGTATTACTATCTTCATTTTACATTTTACAATTCATTTTAGGAATGGAGGACTTCCCTCTATTCATATAACTAGTAAGTGTCTAAAATTAGATATGAACACCAGTTCTTCCTGACTCTAAATCCAGTACTCTGCTATATCAAGCTATTTATTTAAATCACTGAATCCTAATATGTGCGCATCTATGTGACTCAGTGGATAGAGTGCCAGATCTGGAGTCAGGAAGACTCATTTTCTTGAGTTTAAATTTACCCTCAGGCACTTACTAGCTGTTTAATCATAGACAAGTCACTTAACCATGTTTGCCTCAGTTTCCTCATCTGTCAAATGATGTGGAGAAGGAAAAAAGCCAGTATAGTATTTCTGCCTAAAAAATCCCAAATGGGGTCATGAATACTCAGAAGTGACTGAAGTGACTGAAAAACAACAAAATCCTAATCCACAAAATGGGGATAATAATTCCTCTGGTATATACTTCACTATGTTGTCATGTGGTACAAAAGAGATAATACTAATGAGAGGACTTCTGAAGCAAATTAAGCAAATTCTAGGCAAATTAATGGTAAGAATTTTTATTGTTGAGTTTTGATTAGATCTTTGTGAATCCATTTGGGATTTTCTTGGCAAAAATACTGGCGTGGTTTGTCATTTCCTTCTCAGATCATTTTACAGGTGAGGAAACTGAGGTAAACTGGGTTAAATGACTTGTCCTGAATCATACAGCTGGGAAGTGTCTGAGGCTAGATTAGACTCTATTAGGCCCTCTATCCTTGACATCATCTAGCTGCTCCCCCCAATCATCCTGTCATATAATTGCTATTATTATTCCCATTTTACAGAGAAGGAAATAGAGGCTTAATAAAATAAAGTGGATTGTACAGTCTCAAAGCTAGTAAGTGTTAGATCATGGTGTGAGCACAGGTCTCTTAACTCCAGAAATCCAGCCTGCTTCTCTACCAAGAGATTTTGCATAGTTGCCTTATGCAGATCTTGGGTTAAAAAAATGCTTTATGTAAGAACAAGGCTTTTTCTTGCCTCTATACTTTTGCTGCTATTGCTTCCCTTGCTTTCATTGCTCTCTGTTCTTTCTACCTGTTCAAATCCTAAGTAATCTTTGGGCCCCAGCTCAGACCTCTCCTCAAGGAAGTCTTCCTTAACTATTCCAGCCTCCCTTGTTTCTTTTATTTCTTCTGAGGCAGAGATGTGGCCCAGGAGATAAAGTGCTGGATCTAGAGTCAGGAAAACCCAAGTTCAAATCAAGCTTTAGATATTTACTAGTTGTGATGCTAGGTAAGTCACAGTCCCTGTTTGTCTGTTTCCTCACCTGTAAAATGGAGATAATAATAGCATCAACCTTGCATCAGGACCAAATGAAATAGTATTTATAAAATGCTTAGCAAACTGCCTCTCATATTTTTGTAGTTGTTTTCCAGTTGTTTCAGTTTTTGTTTAAAAAATTTGGTGCCTGGAATTGCACATGATTCTCCCTGGCCTGACCAGGGCAAAGGACAAGAAGCTGTTCCCTGAATGGATTTATTTGTTTCTTCTAACTCTCATCCAGCCAAATGCACTTTCTCAGTGTTCCTCATGTAATTCTGTTGCCTTTACACTGGCTTTTCCTGATTCTAGGAATACAATAGGAATTCCCAATTATCTTGCATTTAATTATTTTGGAATTGATTTTACTATGGTCTCTTTATTTTTATACTTCATACAATTATCCCTTCCACATCAAGACTTGCCCGTCATGGTTTCTATATATTGTGAGTCAGCATAAGACATTAAACGGGAATTTCTTAGGAGTTTTGTGGAAAGCTGCAAAATGACACATGAAAGCCATAAATGACAACCAAAAGTCAGCACATGATACAGAAAAAGTCCAGAATGCAGAAGTGCATAAAATGTATACATAGTATTATATAATATCAATATAAATTTTACAATAAATTACTGTAAACACTCCATAAAATTAAAAAAAAATCAGACTTAGAAGAAGGGAGGGTCAAAAATTTTACATGGACTTTCCAGATCTATTGGGTACTGTGTTCTTAAGCCCTACTATGTGGAAGGGATAACTGTATTTCTGTCTCCTTATTGTTTTCCCCATTAGATTGTAAACTCCTTATTAATTAAAAAAATTTCATTTTTAAAACTTGTATCCTGGTACTTAGCACCCATATTTAATAAATGATTGTTGATGATAATTGAATTTAAATACAACAATTTAGTCATCATAACCTAAGCTCATATTAGCATTTTGGACTGCTACATGATGTTGGTTCATTTTGGTTTTATTTTCCTTCCATGGGAATCACTGAAATGTTACCAACAACCCAGAGCCAAAACTCATTTTTCAGGGCTCATCCCCTCACATTGCTGATCCTTCAAGGCTCCTTTACAAGGCTGTCAATTCATCTCCACTGGGATAATGATGAATATTGTGGTTTGGTAGTTTGTCATGTGACAACTTCCATCTCCTTATCATCTTTCCGTCTGCTCTAGCCTGCATAGGCTGGAGGACCAGATGTTCTGACCCTTCTTATCCACCCTCAATTTCCCCAGTCTCATCCCCTTAGATTTAGAGGCCTTCTAATATAACACTGTTAGTTTTTAATGAGTCCAACGTGCTTTGCATTTGAAGCTATTATGCCATTGTCAGAATTGACATTTCACTCTTCCTGACTGTGGAGGATCCTTCTGTGTTTATAATTGCGAGGGAAAAAAAGAAAAGGTTCTTTTCCTTCTGAGCTCATTGCTTATTTAATAAAGGCAATACAAAAGGAAAATACATCTGTGCATTGAAATTAATTGCAGAGAACCAGCAAGAGCTGAGCTGAGGGGGCCAGTGTGGAGGTCATTCTGACTTTATCATGGTAAAGAACCTTGTCAGAATGAGCTCAGTCATGGAGCAGGGTAGAAAGGACTCAGAAATCATGAAGGTCACTAATGCTGGAGAATTCAGTGGGATTGTATGTGTGGCTGGGTTTCTTCATACCTGTACATATGCAAGCATTTGCTTGCCTGAGAAGACCATACAAATTCAGGGTTTATGCTTTTAAAATGTACAAAAGTTACATGATGACATTCTTACACTCATGTAAGAATTGCATTTAAAGGTTGTCTTAATAACAACTTAGATTTTTATAGAACTTAAGCATAGAACATGTACTGAAACTAGAAGTGGTTGGAGTGCCAGGCTTAGAGTCAAGAAGACTTGAGTTCAAATTCAGTCTTAGATGCTTATTAGCATGTGACACTAAGCAGATCATTTAATCCTCTTTTTGCTTCATTTGGGGTGAGAGATGGGGAAGAGTCTGGGATGATATCCAGGTTTTGAGCCTGTGACACTGGGAGAATGGTGATGCCCTTTACAATTATAGGAAATGTAGGAGGAAGGGATAAAGACAAACAAGTTTTGGACTCATTGAGTTTGAGACATCTTATTGTTAGTTAGAGATATGAGATTGGAGATTAGGAGAGAGATTGGGACAAAAAAAGATAGATCTGGGAATCATTAGCATAGACATCATTATTAAATCATGGAAGCTGATGCAATTACCAAGCAAAGTAGTATGGAGGAAGAAAAGGAGAGGGGATAGGACAGAACCCTGAGGGACATCCATGTTTACAGAATTATGATCCTGGCTTTATCATGTACTAAAATAAGATTATAGGATCATTGGATCATAGGTGTAAGAGTTGGAAGAGACCTAGGGAATCATTTAATCAAGCCCCAACATTTCACATTTGAGGAAATTGAGGTTCAGAGAGGTAAGTTGACTTGTCCAATGTGACATGATAAGTATCAGAATGGGACTTGAGGACACTGTGATTCTGACTACAGTCAATGATCTGGATTAGAAAAATAGAACATTATGTGCTTTCTTAAAAACAAATGTTAGCAAAATACGTTTTACACGGGGAAAATAAATAAAAAAGAAAGACAAAAAATTGAATGTTGGAGTTGTACTAAATATAAAGAATACAAAAATAAAAAAAAAGAGATAATGCATAAAGGGGGGTTTATTTGTAGGGCAAATAGAAAGGCTGGTTGGTTCTCAGGGTTTTATGGCAAGGGAAATGTGTCTCATTATTACTAGAAGCATTATATAATTGTTAACTCCTTACTGATTAAAGAGTATGAGCAGTCATTTCTGTCAGACAGAGATCTAGAGAGCCTGGTCCCTTGACCAGTAGGATCTCAATGGATAAGGACTGGTCTGAACACAATTGGTAGAAGAGGTTTTAAAGACAATTATGCTATACTTGGCTTATACAGATATTGGTTGCATGCATTAATTTAAAACCATACCAATCCCTTAGACTGTTTGGGGTTCATTTTCCTTAATCATTTTCTTCCTGGGTTCTCAGACAATCTAGGGGTATGTTCTGATTTTTCCTTATAAATTATTAAAATTGTAATATCTCTCTCATTCATTAATGAACTAGCTCTTAAATTGTACACCAATTTATTAAATCACTTGGATAAAACTTTTTTTCCTTTAGGCTTTGACTCACCTCTCTCTCTCTCTTGCTTTCTCGTTCTCTCTTTCTCCCTCTTCCTCTCTCTCTCTTCCCCCCTTCTCTCCCTCTTTTCCTCCCTCCCTCTCTCCCTCTGTGTGTATATTTGTGTGTGTGTGTGTGTGTGTGCATGTGTGTGTGTGTAAATTTCCCTCCATATGTATCATTACTTAATAATTTATTAATTCTTCATTATGTGCCAGTCACTGTGCTAAGTGCCAGTCACTGAACTGGGGATATAAAAGATAGTTATCATAAAAGTTTCAGAGTTCTGATACACTTAATTAACAGTGTAACAAACAGATAGTTAATCATTTGTGAGAAAGATCATAGCCAGAGTTATTGCTGTGGAAGACTTCTCAGTTCTGGAAATAGAATCCCACCATTCACTTCTCTCAAAATAGTAATTAAAGTCTCTTTTCAAGGATTCTCTTTATATATAATTCTGCCCAATATATGAATTAAAATCATTTTCTTAGGAAAGTTCTTTTAATCATGGAAGTGGAATAATTATTCATGGTATAAAGATTGATGGTATGACCATCCATCCTTATGTAAAGTTGGAGTGAAAGTTTTGGTTATGGGAGTTTAATGGATAGAAGGTCTGATAGAGTAAGGTATTTGAAGAAACACCAACAGGTAAGTTTAAGCCTATAAATATGAAGGTAGGTGTAATGAAGGAGACAATGAATATGAGCAAGGTATGACTTTGTTAGAAAAGAGGAACAGTGGCCTGCGAGCAAATAGATAAGATTCTCTAGGATAGAACAATAACCTGGGACAGCTATATGTCCAGACAGATAAAGGACTATTTTTGAGATCAAATTCTGATTCAGATACTTGCTTACCTTGTGACCCTAAGCAAGTCATTTAACCTCCATCTATTTCAGTTTCCTCATCTATAAAATGGAAATAACAATAGTATTTACCTTCCAGGACTTTGGGGAAGATCAAAATGTGTTGATATGTGTAAGATGCTTTTCAAATCTTAAAGCTCTATGTAAATGTTGGTTATTATTTTACATTATATTATTGAGTAATCAATTTAGTAAACCTCAAAGGAGGGAAGATTTCTTAATGTTGGCAGCAAAGACAGTCTGGAAATGGCAAGGCAAAGTATGAAAATTCCCCTTCTTGTGAAAATGTATCTTATATGTCTGAATGGATGAAATAACTTCATAATTGATCTTGATTCCCTTTAATTTGTCTTACAGGTAGTGATGAAAATCATCTTTCTAGGGACCATAGGCTTGACTATTACTTCCTTCGTCAAAAAAATCTTCAACAAGTCACAATTATTTCTAGAATAAAATTCCTTAAACAGAATTTAAGGCTTCTAAGACTCTGGTTTCCATCTGCCTTTCTGGATTTATTGTACAACATTCCCTTTCATGGCCTGTTGCTTTCAGCCAAACCAGCAAACCAGCCTATTAGCTGAATTTGGTTCATCATCTCCTGCTTTGATGTCATGCTAAAACTTTCCCCCATTCCTACAAAGTAATTGCCTCTCATTTCCATTTGTTAGATAATTTGTCTTTATTTTAATTTTTGATATTGCAAACTTTTAAATTGCAATGTTAACTCTATTGACACCTACAAGTTTTCAGGCATTTAAAGAAGCACATCTGAAAAGAAAATAACAACAACAAAAAGGAATCTTAAAGAAAATTGCAAAGGATTGCAGTGTGTGATGAAAATATTCCTTATTTCCTGATTGTAAAATTCAAAATAGAAAAAAAAAATTGTAATCATGATTATTCTGCCAAACTCTTGCTATGTGTGTATCGACTTTGCTGTTTTAGTAGCTGAATCATCTTGGCTTTACTGATCACTTCAAAACTTCTTGTCTCTATCTTTAACATGGATTTGTTGGTAGTGACTTGTCTTTAGCAGCAAAATTTTCTTCAGTGTATGTATTGTTTTTTAAGGTCTATTTGCTAGACTCTATTCTAAATCTTCTCATCTATCTGGGAATTTATATTTTTTTTCACTTTTTGTTCAATAATATTCCTTTCTTCATACATCACAATTTGTTCAATCACTCTACCATAATTGGGCACTCAGTTTATTAGTTTTTTTGTTATTGTGAATGTTGCTATTAGAACTGATTCTTTCCTTTATTACACATCTTAGTTCCATTGCTGTCTCCTTTATGAAGTCTTCCTTAATATCTCAAGTTGTTAATTGTCTCTCATTTCCATAGACATGAGTAGCACATGTCATGAAGGTGTACACTAGACAATTAAAACCAAAAAGGAATTTCCTTAAATATAAATCTGACCATATGGCTCCCTTATTCATTTAACCTCAAGGCTCTTCCTATGTCCCACAGAATTAAAAAAAAATAACTTCTCTGTTTAATTTTTAAAGCCCCACCTAGCTCAGTACCAAATTTATCTTGGTACCCTCATGGGACATTTATATGATTCAATTACATTAATATAATTTCTGTTTCTCACACATGACATTCCATCACCCATCTGACTCTTTATACTTGTACTCCCCCATGCCAGGAATACCCTCCTTACTTCCGTACTTTTACCTCTGAGTCCCTTTTTTCCTTTAGCACATTAGTCATTTAGTCAATAAGTATTTATAAAATAAGTTATTTTGTGTACCAGTTGGTAGTTATGTGGTGTAGTACGCTGGGTTTGGAGTCAGAAAGACTCATCTTCTAGTTCCAGACAATTATTAGCTATCCCTAGGCAAGTCATTGGCCCTATTTGTTTCAGTTTTCTCATCTGTAAAATGAATTGGAACATTATAGTATCTTTGCCAAGAAAATCCCAAATGGAGTTACAGAAAATTGGACTCAACTGAAATGACTCAACAACAGAATACTAAGTTCTAGGAATACCAAAAAAGCAAAACAAAAATAAAAAAAACCCAACCTGAAACAAAACCCCATACTTTCCCAGTTCACATTCTAATTGAAGACACAATATGGAAAAAGTTATACATACATACAATGCAAATGAAACTCAATCTAGGATAATAGAAATTGGAAAATGGGCAGGAAAGACTTTCTGCTAAAGATGGTGTTTGAACTAAATCATAAAGTGGAGGTGAAGAGATGGAGAATTCTGAGCATGAAGGATTATCAAAGTAAATACAAGAAAAAAGAACATGGTATCTTATGTAAGGAAGCCCCAAAAGGCCAGTATAACCAAGGTGAAGAGTAGCTGGGAAAGGGAACAAAGTGTAAGGAGACTGAAATGGTAGGAAGAGTCCAAGTGATAAAGACCTTAAAATGACAAAAAGAGGATTTTATTGAAGAAAAATCACAAAGATTCATTGGACTTTATTGAATAAAGAAGTTGGGATTGTATAATCAGATCTGATCAGTGTATATATTGTTTTTTAAGGTCTATTTACTAGACTCTATTCTAAGTCTTCTCATCTATCTGGGAATTTATATTTTTTCACTTTTTGTTCAGTAATATTCCTTTCTTCATACATCACAATTTGTTCAATTACTCTACCATAATTGAGCACCCAGTTTATTAGTTTTTTTGTTATTGTGAATATCATTACAGTTGAGTAGAGGATGGTTCCAGAGACAAAGCAGGAAGACCAATCAGAGAGCTATTGCAATTGCCACCAGGCAAGTGGCAATATGAGCCCATATAAGAGTAATATCCATGTGAGTGGTGTGAAAATTATATTCTGTATACTTACATGCACACATACATCTATGTATATAATTTGTTGATATTTTCTTTATATTTATTCTGTATTTACCCATTTATGTACATGTTGTTCATCCCATTTGAATGAAAATTTTATGAAAGTAGAGATTATTTTACTTATTGTAATTATATTCTCAGTGCTTACCAAAGTATCTGGCAAAAAGAAGGTATTTAATGACAACGATGACGACGACGAAGAAGAAGAAGAAGAAGAAGAAGAAGAAGAAGAAGAAGAAGAAGAAGAAGAAGAAGAAGAAAGAGAAGAAGGAAGAGGAGGAAGAGGGGGAGGAGGAGGAGGAGGAAGAGGAAGAAGAGGACGAGGAAGAGAAGGAAGAGGAAGAGGAGGAGGAAGAGGAAGAGGAAGAAGAGGAAGAGGAGGAAGAGGAAAAGGAGGAAGAGGAGAAAGAGGAGGAAGAAGAGGAGAAGGAGGAGAAGGAGAAGTCAGTAAGCAGGAGTCAAAGTGTCCCTGATCTGACTTAGATACCCTGCAGTTGACAGTGTACTCAGAAAGAAGCAGTATAAGAACATCTGGTTCATGCAGTGCCAGAGGAGTGAACAGGAATGAATGTACTATTCAGTGTGGTTTGTGACTATGTGACTTCTCTAAATGTGTACTTCACTACTGTATGCCTCAGGGCCAGATTATGGACTTACCCATTTTCCTCTATGATATTGTATATATTTGTGAGATAGTGTAACCTAAGCTTATGGGTGAAAATTTTGTAGCTGATTGTGCTTACTATATAACTATTACTTATAACTATATATAAAATTTTATGTAACTATATAACTATTAAAAGTAAGCACACTGGTGAAGACTCATGACCTATAGTTTTGGGATTATGAAGCCACAAAGTACATTAAACCCAAGGTTCAAGAAAGTCCTCAGGGACCCAACCTGTAATCGGCCAGTGTGAAAGCCATTTTTTTCCTTTTGGCAGGGTTACCCCAGTGAAGGTGGTACAGGGGCATGGAGAGAAGAATGCACAAGTGTAGAGATGAAATGTGGAATATCATGATTGAGAAACACAAATGTGTAATGAGTTTGGGAAATTAGGCTGGAGACAGATTGTGAAGGTCTTTCGAAGTCAACCATTAGAGGCAAGGGGAGGGGTCACTAGAGTTTCTAGCAGAGGAAAATGACTTAGCATACCTATGCTTTAGGAATATCAATTTGACTCTTGTTGCAATTTGAATTGGAAGGGTAAACACTGGAAGCAGGAAGACTAATTAGGCAGTAATTTAGGCAAGCAGAGTTAGGGGTCTGAAGTAGGGCTGAATTATCAATGCCTCTTGTAGAACAACTCCATGTACACACCCTCTGATCTTGCTTTGCTGTCTTGGTTTAGAAAGGCTACTGTCTATGTTAATGACTTCTACTTCATGAACTCCAAGGATCTTAAACCAGAACATAATGGATTAATGGCAGATGGAGCTGCAAAAACCCTAACAGTTTGCATTGATAGAATTCAGAAATATTCTTGGATCATTGTGTTTACTGAAACGGACCTTACCCAGGCAGTTTATCCCTTTTTCAGCATGACCACATCCTACCACTGTTAGACGGTTTTCTGCTCAGTGTGTCTAGCCAGCATGGAGCAGTGATCAAGATTGCCTGTGGCAGGTCTGCCAGTTTCCTGTTTCCTTTTTTCAATGTGCCATCTGTAGAGGAGAAATTGATTTTGAAAATAAACAGCTCTGCATAGAATGTATACATATGTATAGAAAGATTATTAGGAACTACAAAGACTTTTTCCCCCTGAAGATTTGTCAAAAGCAAGTGCACACTCTGCTGCCAATGTAGAGGGACTCATGCCTTGGTTTGTCATCAGGCTAGTGTTGAAAGAAAGGATTTTTCTACCTTTTGGAAGTCACTTTGATGAGTGGCTGGCCGAGGTGACCATAAGCCATCCTGTTAGAGTGATAAATCTTGGGCAGATCTCATTATCTCACCAAGCCTTATTTTTTCTCACTTGGAGAATTCAGGGGTTGGACCAAATGTTCCCTAAGCTCCCTTCTATGTCTACTTCTCTGTGATTCGACAAGCCATCTCCATTTATTGTTCTATACTGGGGAATATAATGAACCTTATTAACCTTATAGTACTGACCAAGGGGATGAGTGGCAATCTGTATGTGGGAAATACAGATCTTTCAATAAACATTTAATAAATGTCTACTACATGCCAGGCCTTGTGCTAAATCCTGGGAATACAATTAATAAAAAGAAATAGTCCTTGTCCTAGTAAACGTATGATCCAAAAAGAAGACAACACACAAAAGAAAACAAAAAGCAGGGGAGTGGCAAACGGAACACCATGGAGTACCTGGTATAGAGGTATCATGTTTTGTGGAGGTGAAACCCAGGGCAACAGATGCAAAATGTAATGATTTGAGAGTCTACTTTCCACACTCTATAAAAAAAAGGCATTGGGAGGAATTTGGTGCTCCACTCTCTACCTCTCCAAACAAAAGAGAAAGAAGACTGAAAATAGAACAGAAGCGGGGTGGAAAAGGAAGGCTCAGAAAATAAATCAAAAGAACTTCTTTTCACCCTTTTGGATTCAGTACAAATGTTTCTGCTGATGTTAGCATGAGCCCCCATCACTGACTCCATCTACTAGTCATTGTGTGGAATTGATCAAAGCCTCATATTTTTTAAGGAGCCAGGCAGCAAAATTGCCTAAATAAGTTGACTAGATAAGCTACATCACAATACAAATGTGTTTCCTCACTTCTAACCATTTTTGTGGACTTCAGATACATTATTTTCAAGCGAGGCTATGGAATTTCTGGAAAATGTCTCTGCTTCAAGATATTAATAGTTTTATTTTAGCATGGTTAGTAAGTAAGCTATTATGACATTATGCTAATTGTTCCTTTACCAGCTCTTATTTTGTTTTTGTATTGTTGAGGTTGTTGAGTTTTTTCAGTCACATTTGACTTGTCATGATCCCATTTAGGGTTTTCTTGGCAAAGATACTGGGGTAGTTTGCCATTTTTCAGATAAGGAAACTGAGGCAAACAGGATGAAGTGATAAGTCCAGGGTCACACATGTCTAAGGCCAGATTTGAATTCAGGTCTTTCTGATTTCAGTCCCAGTGCTTTATCTGCTGTAACACCTAGCTCTCCCCTTTGTATAGCTGGGTTATTAATCATCTTCTCAACTCATGTAGCATTTCCCCATCTTTATGTTTTTTCTCATGTCACTTCCCACTCTTCCCTACTCTATTAACATCGGTCTATTGAAACTTGAACATACACATTGTTAGTGTTATCTTGTCTGTGAATTCTTTCATGACTCATTTAACCATGAATGATTTCTCTCTCGTATAAGGGAGCTAAGTAGCTCAATGGATAAGGCACTGGACCAGGAGTCAGAAAGATCCGAGTTTGAATATAGTCTCAGCCACTTCCTAGCTCTGTGGTTCTGGTAAATAATCTACTTTCTGTTTGCCTTAGTTTTCTCATCTGTGAAATGGAGATTATAATAACACCTACCTCAAAGGGTTGTTTTGAGGATCAAATAAAATAATGATAGTAAAGTGCTTAGTCCAATGCCTGACATACTAGCTATGACCTTTCATAGCTTCTTCTTCACAAATATTCTTCTATGTACTTACTTTTTTGTATAATAATTACTTATGGGCTGTAACCTTCTTAGAGGGCAGGGGCTATATCTTAGTGTCATAGTCATGAATTAGTGGCACTGGAGGGGATTTTAGGGATCATCTGCTCCAAAAGTTTTATTTTACAGATGAAATTGAGAACCCACAACTAAATCACTTCCTCAGATTTGGGAATGGGAAGGGACCTAAGTGGCCATCTTGTCCAATCTGCACATGAAAGGATTCTCCACCCTAACATCAACTGATTTAGAAAGTACTGGTTAAGTGCTCACTATGCCAAATGCTGGGTTAAGTATGGGAGTTACTAGAGCTTTCAAGGAGCTAAAATGCTTATCAGAGAAGATAATACATAAAAAAGTGGTCAGCTGCAGAGTCAATGGAGAGGTCTGTGAATTACAAGTGTGCAGCAGAAGGGCACATAGTAAGATCTGGAGTCTTTAGTTTCATTGGCTAACTCAGATGATAAGGCAAAATGATCTTCAGAGTGTTGCGGTAGGACAGATAGCAAGGCCTAGGGAATCTTTCAAAGTTATGGTTAGATAAATGATAAGGCTTATTTATCCTTAATCTTATGAGAAGTAATAGAAGTCAAGTCATATGGACAGTTAAGCAGCAGGATGAATTCTAGAATGTTCTAGGAATGGGATGGTAGGAAAGGGGTGAAAAGAAAGGCAACAGAAGGAAGGGGGAAGGTCTCATAATTGACAGGTAGCCATTCAGCTTCTTCCTAAAGATTTCCAGGGATGAGGAACTCAGTGTTCTGTCTGGATAGCCCAGTCTATTTTTTGAATCTAATTTTTTTTTTTTTTTAACATGTCAAGCCTAAGTTTATTTCTTTTCAACTACACTCATTGCTCCTGATTTTGCCCTCTGTTATTAGACATAAATCCAATTTTTCCTCCCATGAGAGATCTTCAAATACTTGAAAATAGTTATAATATAGTACCCTTCTTCCACCTTTCCTTCTCTCCCATCTATTTTTTTTTTCTTTTCCAGGTTAGCTATTTCCTCTTTCAATGACTTAAGATGGTATAATGGCAGAGCCAAAATCCCTGATACAGAACACATGAGCAAGGTTGTTGTGAGGATCCAAAGAAATAATATTTGTAAAGTGCTTAGCCCAGTATCTGGCACAAAGAAATTACATGACAAATGCTTGTTTCTTCTCTTCTTTCCTGTTTCTACTATGGGGGTAGGAAGAGCAAAATCCTACCTCAGACACATCTTAGCTATATCAGTCATGGGTACTTCAGGCCAGGGTTCTTTCCATCACCCCACATTCCTTTCTGGATCTGTGTCTGTCTTAGGTGCTTAATAAATATTGAAATGCAAATAGCTCTTTTTTATTTGTTTGCTTTTTTGCAAGTTAGTGGTGGTTCCAGTCTGTGACTTCAGAAATAGATACTACTTCTGCATAGAACTCTCCTCTCATATAGACCATCAATCTTAGGCAACTTAGATTGTTGTCTAGTATAGTAGGATGTGACTTGTCAGTTGGACACAAAGTTAGTATTAGTTTCAACCAAGTCTTGAACACTGATTTTCCTGACTCCCTTCAGTCTTTTTGTGAATGAAGGGATAAGGAATATCATACTATTTTGCTGACCAAATAGAGAGGCAGAATGATGTACTTATTAGAGGGCTGAATACAAATTAGGAAGAAGTGGTTTCAAGTTATGCTACATATTCTAACTAAGCATATGATCTTGAGTATTTAAATCACTTCTCTATGCCTCACTTTCTACATTATAAAATAAGGGGAGAAGGGACCTGATAGTCTCTAAGGTTCTGTCCTTACTAGCTCAAAAATCAATGTTCCTTTGATAAAGAAGTTACCAGTGCAGTATGATTTCTCTACAATCCTCCTCTGATGTCCCATCATGATAACCTTGAGTTCTTGAACAGTGACAATAAACTAAAGTTAAACTAATACTTTGCATATGAAACTAAGGCTATTATTTTTTGTTGATTGTTGGTCATCCTAGACAAGAGTGGAAAGAGGCCTGTCTCCAGAAACTGGCCCCCAAATTGTGACTTTATGAATCCAAGCCAATCATGGAACCAGCAATGTATCTGAGGGAGAGAGGAAAGAAGATGGGAAGAGAAAAAGAGAAACAGAAAGAAAGAGACAGAAAACAGAGAGAGAGAGAGAGAGAAAGAGAGAGAGAGAGAGAGAGAGAGAAGAAAGAAAGAGGGGATGGAGAGGGAGAGAGAGAAAGGGAGTGGAAGAAGAAGGGAGGGAGGGAGAGAGAGAGAGAGAGAAGAAAGAAAGAGGGGATGGAGAGGGAGAGAGAAAGGGAGTGGAAGAAGAAGGGAGGGAGGGAGAGAGAGAGCGCACAGGGAAAGACAGACAGACAAAGAAAGAGAGAGAGACAGGGAAAGAGGGAGAGAGAGGAGAAAGAGGGGAAAGTAGGGGGAGAGGGAAAAGGAGATGGAGGGAGGGAGGGAGAGAGAGCATGGGGAAAGACAGGCAGACAGAGAGAAAGAGAGAGGAAGAGAGAGACAGTGAACGAGGGAGAGAGAAAGGGAGAGAAACAGGGTAGTGAGATGGGGGGGGAGGGGAGGAGGAGAAAGACAGACAGACAGATAGAGAGACACACAGAGACAGAGATGGCATGTGCCACACAGTACATAACCCACTTCTGACCATTCTGAGATAGTCTAAAATCCTGAATATGTGGGCATACTATCTGCTTCTCTCCTAGTCAGATTATCAGCTCTGCTTTCAGCCTTCTCCTTGCAGCAAACATCAAAAGGACAAATGCCTGTGGAGAAGCCCCCAAACATCCAGCTCCCTTGAGTTAAATCTTCCTCTCAGATCTTTAGTCCTTTTTCCAGTCTAGCACACAATCATCATCCCATAGACTAAATAACCCTCATAGAGATGAGCTTCTCTGGGAGCTGTAGTTTTCTTTCCTGTAACTCCTCAGCAACTACAGTTATTGAAAATCTAGAAAAGAAGGTTGTTGAACCAAAGTTGTCCCTGTCAAATAGTTCAACATCAGAAACAGATATCATCATTGTAAATGACATTACAGAGGATTCATTGCCATCTACTTCATCACTGTATTCTAAGGACGAAGGGACCTTTCCAAGTGACTGAGAGCTGAAACCTCCTGTCTATGTTTTCTCTGTTGGAATGTGAGTTTCTTAAGAGTAAGGACTATCTCCATTTTTAAAAAAATCTGTAGTGCTTAGCCATATAGTAAGTGCTTAAATTATTTTTCATTCATTCCTTTATTCATTCATGAAACATGAACTGGCTATGATCAACATTGACATAGATGGAAGGAGTACCCATGCTAAGGGAATTAAAGAAAGAAAAATGAAATGCCTTTCTATCCACCAATTAGAAAATTTAAAATCACTTAACTATCTGATGTTATTTTTTTGAGGGAAGATTGATTTCAAGAGGCCCCAGAATAAGTCCTTATCCTGCTATTTATTAGTTGTATGCCTTTAGGAAAGTCACTATGCTTCTCTGGCCTACAATATCCTTTTCTTTAAGATGAGGGCACAATTCATTTAATCCCAATTGTCTCTAAAAAAAAAAAAAACAAAGATAAGGACAATAATATTTATATCTCCTCAATTGCTGGCTCATTCCTTTCTCCCTCACAAGGTTGTTGTAGGGAAAAAATGCTTTATAAGCAGGAAGAGGCTAGAACAGATATTGGAACTTTTATTATTACAGAATTAATCATGGTCCTTCTCTCCTGGATTCTCTGGGGAAGTCAGACAGACAATCTAAATTAACAATTAGTATTTAGCCCCTTACCCAGGTGCAAAGGGTTTCTTCCAATTAAGAGGCAGCTGTTTCCTTCCCATTAGTAACTGTCTACCTTTGCTGTTTATTCTGAATGATAATTTCAGTATTTACTGTGGGTATTTTCCATAAAGAGAATAAAAAGAATTGTGCTTAATTCTTACAAAAGCTTTTTTAAGAGCCTTGACTGGAGTGAGCCCCAGTGACCAGGGAGTCCTGATCATTCTTCCACACATAAGTGACCTCACCTAATCTTTGTTCTCTCTAGTTTATACCAAAGAGAAAAACCCTTCTTTTTCTAATTTGGAGTGTCTTATCCTTCCTCTCAGGAACTGGAAGAAAAGAGCAAGAACCTGATATGTGAATGGTAAATGGCACAAATTATAGAAAGAATGTGAAATAGGCCTCATTTCTCAAATATGTAAGGAACTGATCCAAATCCATAAAGATAAGAGCCATTCCCTAATTGATAAATGGTCAAAGGATAGGAACAAGAAGTTTTAAAAAGAAATCAAAGCTATCAATAATCACATGAAAAAATGCTCTAGATCATTCTTGATTAGAGAAATACAAATTAAAACAATTCTGAGGTATCATTTCATATCTTTAAGATTGGTTAACATGACAGAAAAAGAAAATGATAAATTCTTGAGAGTAGGTAGAAAAAGCAATGATATTCCCCTGTTGGTGGAGTTGTAAACTGGTCTAGTCATTCTAGATAGAAATTTGTAATTATGCCTAAAGTCCTATAAAACCACACAGATCCTTTGACACAGCAATATTACTACTCAGTCAATATCCCAAACAAATCAGAGGAAAAGTGAAAGGATCTATTTATACAAAAATTCTTTCAACAAGTCTTTTTGCATAGGCAAGGAATTGGAAATTGAGGAGATGCTCCTCATTTGGGAAATGGCTTAACAAATTATAATATATAGGTATGATAGAATTTTATTGTGTTATAAGAAATGACAAATAGGATAGTTTCAAAAAAACTTGGGAAGAATTACTTGAACTGATATAAAGGTAGTGAGAAGAGCCAGGGGAATATTATACATAGTAGCAGAAATATTATATGATGATTTACTCTGAAAAACTTAGCTACTTCGATCAAGACAATAATTCAAGACAATTTCAAAGAATCCAAGATGAAAAATGCTACCCACTTCTAGAGAATGAACTGATAGAATCTGAATACAGATCAATGTATACTATTTTTCATTTTATTTTTTTCATCTGTATTTTCTTTCATAACATGACTAATATGGAAATGTTTTGCATGATTGCACATGTAGAATCTATATCAAATTGTTTATTATATCAAGACAGGAACTGAGACATAATGGATAGAGGCACCTGGACCTGGAGTAAGGAAAATAGGAATTTAAATCTAGCCTCTATCACTGGATCTTTGTCTGCCTTAGTTTCTTCATCAGTGAAATGCTGACAATAATTGCATCTACCCTTGCAGGGTTGTTGTGAGGAAATATCAGCAAAGGACTTTGCAAACCTTAAAATGCTATATATATGCTTATTATTTTTGTCTTTGTGTTCCTACTGCTTAACATATCTTATTTCACATTGCACACTCTTAAAATTGCTTATTTGAATGAACTCACATTGAATTGAATGCTGTGTTTATTTTGAATATTTTTGTATATTCTTATATATGTACAAGTCTCTTCCAATATAAGATTTTTGAGACTAGGAAATATTTCATTTTTGTCTTTGAATATCCATTGCCAAACATAGTGCATAGTGGGCTTTTAGCTTTTATACATTCTCATCTGGCAAATTGGATTCTATTGAACCTTTTTGGACTTTTTTCATCTCGTAATTTTTCACCTGTTATTTGCCCACCAAATGGGGTACAAAATGAAAAAAAAAAGACATGGTCCCTGTTCTTATGGAACTTTTCAGTTAGTAAGCTCACAAAAGCCAGGCACACTTTAATCCTTCAAAAGATTTGTGATATGGCACTTTGTTTAGTGTTCAGGGAAGGCAGGGTGGTGTAGTGAGTGGGGGCTGTTTGTAATGCTCTGGATCTGAATATTGCCTTTACTTCCTGCCCAGTTGCTTGATTCTGGTCACAGAATCTCTGAGTCTGTAACTGTCTGTAAAATGGAATTAATAATGCTTCCACAACCTCCCTTGAAGGATTGTTGTTGTTAGGGTATCACTTAGTCAATTCAATACAAGTAAGAGCCCAAGTAAACCAATATCTGCCCTTGAGAAGCTTATATTCTAATATTCTGAGGGCTTTAAAATGTATGAAAATGAGTAAATTTAAGGTAATTGTAAGTGGGGAGAGGTCTCTAACAATTGGGAGATGGGAGATTTTTTCCTTCAGTTTTTATTGGATAAGCTTACTTGAAGTAACTTAGTTACCTTTTAGAATAGAAAAGTGAATTGAAAAAAATTGAGTGATTTTGACATTTCAATAAGTGAGATTCTATTTGCTCTTAATTCTCATTGATGATCAACAGAAAATATTATATTTCTCTATATGTGTGTGTATGTGTGTTGTCTATATGTGTTGCAGTGGTCACAGAGGCAGATTTTTTAGTACTTCTGTCCCTAGAAATCTTTTTTTTTCATTTTACATATTTTTTTTTCAATTAACAAGCATTTATTGTTTTCCCCTCACACTCAGAGCCTCCCTTCTTCATTTACAAGGAAGCCCCCCCAAAAAAAAATTCAAGGAAGACTTTCAGTGGTGGATAACACCTAACTTTACCTTTGAAATAATATATTGCAATTTGTCTATAACTTGTATATGTTTTCATGAAGGCTATAGCTATAATAATAGTAAAAGTTTGAAGTAAAGCTTTTTTTTTTTTTTTTTTTTTTTTATGATCACTTCCAGTTTACTTAGCTGGGAGGCTCAGGATGTCTTATCATTTGTTGTATTTCAAGTCTTGGCCAATTCATAGAATTTATATTCCCTTGGCTTTGGCTTTGAATCTTCTCATTGTATGATCCAGAATCCAAGAATGTGTGAGTTGGAAGAGCCTCAGAGGCCACTGAGTCCAATTTATACCTGAAGGAGAATACTTTTTAAAGTGACTTCAAATGGTCATCCAGGCTTTGTCCAAAAGACCTTCAGAGAAGGATAAGAAACCTTTTCCTAAGGCATCCCATTCCATTTTGAAATATCTCTTATTATTGGAAAACTTTAAAAAAAATGAGTCAAAAATCCATCTCTCCTTTGCTCCTAATTTCATGACAAAAGAGCAAATTTAATAAATCTTGAGACTACTTTAAATATGTGAAGATGGCTATCATGTATATAACTAATGTTTACATAGTGCTTTAAAATTTGGAAAATGCTTTATATATAGTCTATTTTGAAAGCTCTGGTAGCGAGGTGCTAATGATATGTCCATTCTACTGATGAGGAAATGGAGTCTGAGTCAGGTTTCAAGGTCAAATAGCTAGTAAATGTTTAAGGTAAGATCAGAACTCAGATATACCTGATTTTAAGTCGGCATTGTACCACTTGACTCCCTGTAGTTGTTATTTGTTGATCTTTCCTTTTCAAAGACTAATGCCATTGAAGGATTATGTTTTGACTTTTTAGTGAATTGGATTTAAGAGTTGCTCAAAGTTATCAGCCTCACTTTTTTTTTTTTCCAGTTACCTAAATCCAGTGGTCACATAAAAGTCAAGACAATTGGAGATGGTTCGGATGCAGTGGAACACAAATAAAATAGTTTAAAAAACCCTGCCCTAAAACTTTCTGTTTGTGCATCATGAAGCCCTGTGGTAATCTGGTGAAGCTTAGGGATTCTTTTTCAGGATAATATTTTTAAATAACTGAGAGTAATGCTAGTTAGAAGTTAGATTTTTTTTTTCCTCATCCAATTCTACATACAATTTGAAATTTATCCACATAGGAAAAATATACCCCTCCCTGGTTTCTTTGGGCTTTAGGTTAAAAACTTTAGATGTAGAAGATCACATTGCCTTTTGCATTTAGTACTTGTGATCTTGGCTAAATCATTTTGCTTCCCTCTGCCTCAGTTTCCTCACATGTAAAATGACAGGGTTGGACCATATTGGACCATATGACCACTGAGGTCCTTTCCAATTTTACATCATGCATATGAAAAATGTCTTCCCTAAATGACTTAGCTCTATACTCCTTTGGCACCATAAAACCCATTTTCACCTTGCTCATTTTCTGCTTTGTAATTTTTGTTGCTGCCACTTCATTTGTGCTGCCACTTCATTCTTTAAATCATACCGTGAAAGGCTAGTCCTGGGAGGAGCTAAGTCTCCCTGGGACCACAAAAATCTCATCTTTGTCCTGCTTATTTTCCACTCTGATAATTCATGCATAAGCTTTCTTGAGTCCCAGTACACTTTATTTCCATCATAGGCTGTGCTTCTGATTTTCTGGACTTCACCATCAAGCCCTAGTCTGGGTACCTTCCTCCTACTGCCTCCATTTTGGCTTTCTTTTATATATTGTCTTCCCTTATTGGAATGTAAGCTTCTTGAGGGCAAGGCTATCTTTGTACTTGTTTTTGCATCCCCAGCCCTAAGCAGAAGTTTAAGCTTGGGTAATTTTTTATCTTCCTGAGATGTCTATATATGTCTTTAGATAACAGGATCTCTCAAGTTCCTCTGATATTAGACTAAAGGTTCTCTCAAGTTCTTCTGATCTTAGAGAAGAACATCTCTCAAGTCTCTCTGATTTTAGCATTCTCATCATTTTAAATGGCAATGTAATTAAGAGTTCTATGAACATGTAAAACCATAGAATTTAGTATTGGGAAGAACCTTAGAGATTCTCTATTTAATAAAATCCTTTCATTTTATAGAAGAAGAAGCCAAGGCCCAGTGCAGGAAAGAGACCTTCTTTAAATACTAAGTAGTCAAGTTAGGGCTCTTTCTATAATTCTAAAATATAAAAGAGGGAGGCATATTTACTAGAATTAATGTTAGTAACTTGACCAAAACTTTAGCCAATTGAACTTATTCATTAGGTAAACTCTCACTGACAAAAAATAAAAAAAATAAAAACCAACAAAAATAAATCCTTAAAGTTAAACATAGTCAAATAGATCGTGAGTCAAGAAAAACAGAAATATGTACAAAATAGCCCCAAACCTCAACTTTGTGGGATAAATACACCAAACCTTACTATTTTTTTCTTTGCTTTGCACAAATATTTCTTCCAATCTCCCTTTTCCCTTATGCCTTGCTGAAAATGCTCAAACATAATTAACAAGCAACAGGCATATGTCTGAAGGAGGAAAGGAAATAATTTCAGGAGTCTTTAAAAATGAATGAAGAGATAGGATTTTTTTTTTCCTTTTCCAAAGCCTGTGTTAGTCACCAAATCTGCTTTATCAAATTCTATGTACAATAGACATTAAGGTAAATCTGTGATTCTAATTCATGCTACTTAATGAGTGAATCAATAGCAGACAGGACAGGAAATGAAACCCAATGAAACCTTAAAGGAATATTAATTGAGCTGTGAGTAGAGATCCTTTCAGGATGTTGTGTATATGTATGTATGTGTGTGTGAGTATGTGTCTGTAAGAGAGACAGAAAAGGAGAGTGACAGAGATAAGAGACAAGAAATAGAGACAGAGACAGAAACAGAAAGAGACAGAGATAAAGAGACAGAGATGACAAAGAAAGAGATAAAGAGACAGAGAAAGAGAGAAGAGTTAGAGGCACAGACACAGAAGTAAAAAAAAAAGGAGTATTACTGACAAGGTAAGAATGCAATTTCTGTACATATTTAGAACTTACATAGAATATTTTTTCTATATTCCAGGAGAATTATGTCATTTTTCCTATATAAGGACTCCCAGCACCTATCCAAGAAAATGACAATCCTGAATAAGTTGCTTCTGTATCTATTTCAATTTTGAAAAGCATCAAAGTGATTCTGTGTAAACCCACTACCTCCCTATGCTGTTGTAAGTTTTAGATGAGATAATAAATATTTGGGTGTTTTGTAAACTGTGAAGAGCTATACACATATTGTTCATTCATTCAGCCAGTCTATTTGACCTTCCTAAATGTTTGCCCCATTATTGGCTACCTTCTCCAGGCATATGTAAGAGTAGACCCTGGAGAACTGTTTAAATGACCCTGCGTAAATGACTTGACCTCTCTGGATTCAGATCTGAAAGGGAACTTGTTATTCTTAATAAGTCATGTCTGACTCTTTTTGACCCCACAGACTATAGCATGCTGATGCTATTTAGAGGGTTTTCTTGGCAAAGATCCTGGAATTTGCCATTTCCTCTTCTATCTCATTTTACAGGTAAGGAAACTGAGGCAAAATAGGCAAAGTGTCTTACCCTGGGTCACATGCCTAGTTTTTAATTTAGGATTTGAACATAGGTTTTCCTGACTCTAGCTGTCTAGTTGCCCTGAAAAAGACCTTAGAGGGCATTTAATTAAAACCCTTCACTTGACAAATAAGCACAATGAGGCTCAGAGAGCTTAATTGACCCCATTTTCTCACCTGCTAAGTCCTCCTCCAACTCTATAAAGAACTTTGTCTCTGATTCCAGGAAATGAACGATTGGTAACAAAAATCAAAGAAAATCAGAAGGTTGGAGTAGGAAAAGAACTGTTAGAATATGAAGGATGAGGAATCCAAAATTCAAAAGTTGTAATAAAGTCATCAAGTTAATATATGAAGGAAGCAATATCAAAATTTAGGCAATGGACAATAAGTCTAGGATCTTTAGACTAATTTCTTTCTACCATATTTCTCCCAGCTGGGACTAGAAAAAATTGTTCCTAATGCTATGCTAGGAGTAGGAGTCTGTTGAAGTCAGTCTGATAGTGAAAACTGATTGTTAGAATTTCAGTGTAAGCCTTTTCATTTTGGAAATCAGCCCTCACTACAAATCATGGCATGATTGATTCTTTTGTTGTTTTCTAGACATAGTAAAGTAATGGAAAAATTAATGTTGTAGTTTAAACTTAAAAGTGTGACCTGCATATATTTATATAATGTATGTATGTGTCTATTTGTATATACATATGCAGATATCTCTGATATTTATCTGTATACACACATATAATCACACATGTACATACATACATATGTCTATACATACATATATTCATATAAACACATACTTATATAGACCTGTACATGCATGAACATATATCACATACATATACCCATATACATATATGCATGCATGTACACATATAAATACACACATCTATCTATCTAGCTATATTCCTTACTCCCAGCACAAAATTGTTAAATATTGTCTAGCATACCCCTGGCCGGGAGCATACTCCCCAGCGACAACACAATATTTATTGTTGCTCAGTTTTTTTCAATCCAATCCTTCATGATCCCATTTGGGATTTTCTTAGCAGAGATGCTGGAGTACTTTCCCATTTCCTTCTCCAGCTCACTTTACAGATAAGGAATGGAGGCAAACAGGGTTAAATGATTTTCCCAGGATCACACAGCTACTAAGTTTGAATTTGAACTCTAGAATGTGAGTCTTTCTGAGTCTAGGTCCAATGCTCTATCTTTTGTCAACTTGCTGCCCTACAATGTAGAATTCAGAATAACTGAATCACCAAATCTTAGAATTGAAAAGGAATTCAGAGTCCAACCTGGATGTGAAAAGAAATTGCCTTCAACATAAAAGACCAGAATTCTTTAGCCCTTTGAGCTCAAAGAATTGCATTTAAACATTGTCACCACCATTTTCTAGCTGTGTGACCTTGGACAAATCAGTCAGTTTGTAAACCAGAAAGTGGTATATACATGTAATGTTATGGCAAACAGTATAGTACATAGCAAAGCCAGAACACATATGATTATAGAATCATAGAAATATAACAAGAAGAAGCCCTAGAAGTTGTTCATGTTATTGATGAGAAAACTGATATTCTTCACAACTGTTAAGTAACGTTAGAAGTGAGCTATGAAACTTGGATTCTTTGATTTCCAGAATCAATGGTCTCTTCACTGTCTCTAGTTGTCTCTTTTTGTTTCTAATAAGGCAAGTCATCCAAATTCCTCGAGCCTCAATCTCTTAGTCTATGAAATAAGAAAAATACTATTTTTTGCTATTTGCCTCACAGGGTGTTTGTGAGAAAAATGTCTTATAAACTTTAACTGCTAGAGAAATGTGAGCCAGGATTAATATTTTGAAATTTGTACATGCCAAATATAGGCTCCCCTGCCACCCTCACATTCCTCCTACCTGTTTTCCATGAATGCAGGGGAAGGCTACAAATTGCTTGTCTCCCAACCCTCTTTGCCTTCCAGATGCTGGCATGTTTAGCGATTTTTGATTTCAGCAGCCTTCTTAGAAATATTTGGAAACAAACAGTGATTCCTAGTTTACTTTTTCATGAGGGATCAGTGCAACTCATCCCCACAGAGGTGATTCATTCTAATCCTTGACTTGAAGCTATTCACTTTGTAAGCTTAAACCTGACAGGTCCCACTGTTCAGAGTAATCTATTATTTTTGTACAGCTTTAATCTTTTTTTTTTTTTTTTTTAAGTCTTCTTGTTTAGAATATGTGCCCTGTATGATGATTCCTGGGAAACCCCTTTTCTTCAGAGGAGTGAAGGCTATCTTGGCCTCTCTTAATAGGAAGCGAGGTAGCCAGTGTAAAGGCATTGGTTAATATTAAAGTTTTTATCATTTTTATGCTCTGCCCTTTTAGAGCTTCCTCACTTATGTACATTCCTAAATACACATTTTGATTGGTTTCAGTTTGTGTTTTCTATCATAGGAACACAAGCAGTCCAAACTAGAAAACTAAAATTATTTGTATAGCAACTTGCAAAAGGGAAGAATTATGGAAATGAACTGAGAAAGAGATGGGAGGAAAGAGACAGACAGACACAGAGAGAGAGAGGGAGAGAGGGAGAGAGAGAGAGAAAGAGAGAGAGAGAGAGAGAGAGAGAGAGAGAGAGAGAGAGAGAGAGAGAGAGAGAGAGAGAGAGAAAGAGAGAGAGAGAAGAAGGAAATACAGAGAGACACAGAGAAAGAACAGAGGAAGACAGAAGGAAAGGAGAGAGATGAAGAGGAAGAGAAGTGTGACAAGAGGAGAGAATGACAAAGAACTACGTAGGCTGCCATGCAAGAAATATCAGGTGATTTTGTCTGAGGATCAGTGGAAACTGAATGGTCCTTTTTTCTTTCCCTAGACAAGGATTACATTTTCCCTCAATTCACTGGCAAGATTTGGTTTTGGGTACACTTGACATTACTCTCTGCATCTCAAAAGATAAGTGTACTGAGAACCATTTTTTTGGCCTTTACTTTCTCAAGCATAGTAATCAAAATGTGGTTCTGGACGCTTTTTCAAGTGGTCAGTGAGGTCAAAACTATTCTTAAAATAATAACATTGACCTTATTTGCCTATTAAATTATACATCCTTTTCCTAATTACATATCTGTGTGAGACATATTTTCTTTAATCAAAATATATTGTAACAGCTGTCTTTCATTAAGCCAGATATTGAAGAGATTTGCAAAAACAATTCTACTCTTCTTAATTATTTTTATTTTGGAATATATAATTGTTTTCATAAACTTATTTACATTAATCTATAAGAAGATTAGTATTATTATATTTAAAATAATGACTAAAATTTTATCTGTTTTATATTCTAATATGGTAAATGATGAGAGATACCACCCACATAAAACACTTTGGGATCCTTAATAATTTTTGTGTGTAAAAGAATCCTGAAATGGAAAAGTTTGAGAATGACTAAGGGAATTAAATAGCAGTTTTAGGCAACTTTTAGTAGCATCGATGTATAAGCTCTTTATTCTGACATTTGGATCCCACAATTGGTTCCAATCTACACCTTCAGAACTGTCTCATAGATCTTTCAGACACTCTATATTCCCTGGAAACTGAATTCCTCACTATTTCCTCTTCTCATCTGCCCTTTCCTACCTACATGCCTTTATCCAAGCTGATTCTTATACTCAGAATGAGTGCCCATCTCTGTGTGTGTTGAACTATCTTTCTTTTCTTCAAGGGCAAACTCAGATATAACTTCTCTGAATCCTTGGTCTGATATTCCCCCACCCAGGTAATCTCATTTCAATATTCTCCTTGTTGACCTTTCCTTAAAATTTATTTGACTCACTTTTGCATCCTGCTATTTGAGTATTTTTTCTTTCCCTCATTAAGCAGTAAACTCCTAGAGAACCTAGACTGCCTTCTGTCTTTCTTATTTTTATATCTCTATGTGCTTAGCACACAGGAAGTAATTAATGTGTATTGGATTGGATTCAATGAATTTGTTAACAAGTCCAGAGAAGCTTGCTTAGGAACAAGAGGCTCCAAAGCTTTAACCCAAATGAGTGAATACTAAAAGAACAACAGGCAGTTTTCTATTGGAAGGAAGATGGGGTGATATATTTAATCAGAAAGATATTGTTTAGCTAGAATTCATTTGTTGTTTATTTGTTTTTAGCTTCAATTGAGGACAAAAGAAGGGATAAATTACCTAATTGGGCAAAAGAGAAAGTTCTGAAGTCTGAAAATACAGCTGGTCAAGGGTCATTCTTGCCAGGATTAAGACTTTTTGCACTGAATAAACCAGCTTTGCACATTATGTATCTGTGCCTCAGGGAGGTTGCACAGGCAGCTCAATTAAGTGTTTTCCTGCTTCAGGCAGGACTCACCTGGTTGTTAAGGGAACAGAGAACAATTTCTTGACTGAAGCTGATCTAGTAAGTGCTCTGGAGATAAACTGCCTCAGACTACCAGCCAGTACCAAAGAGGCAACACCTGCCCAAGATCTTCGATTTTGGGATTACTTGAACCAGGAGAAGGCCTCCATCTGTTGCTGATGATCATTACATCGTTTGAGAAGACACTGGTAGTGATTCTTGAATCTCTTAGCTTCTTATTCTTCCTTTATTCTTCATTTATCCCTTTAGGATACCTAAAGCTCTGCCTTGTATCCTATTTAATTCCTTCTTTATATACTTTAGCTTGTTTAATTTGCATGCTCACTGTTCATGAACTTCAAACACAACATCCCCAATGATAAACTCATCATCTTCTCTCAAAGCTGGCCTTCTTCTCACCTTCCCTATTATATTTTTATGGCACTGTTATACTCCTAGTCACCCAGGCTAAAAATCTAATAATCTTTTATCTTTTTATCTCATCCACCATGGGGAATTAGTGGTAAAATCTTATTCATTCTATTTCTAAAACTTCACTTATATTCACATCCACACGCCACTACCATAATTCAATCCCTTATTAACTTTTGCCTGGACTAATATAATAGTCCAACTCCTGATATTCCTACCTCTTGTCTCTCACATCATTATATATTTTCCAAAGCCTTTAGAGAAAGAGTTGGAAGAAACCTTCGATGTCTAGTACAATCTCCTCATATTAATGTTGAATATTTTGATATCATAGAAATTGAGTGTTCTGCATAAGGTTACTTACTTCTCTGTCTCAGATTCAGTCAGAGATTTTTTGGAGTCATTTTAATTGAGTCAATTTTTTTTCTTTTTTAAAAAAAATTTTGTTCTCTCCATTGAATTATTTTTATTTTTAACGTTCATTTTAAAAAATTGAGGTTCAAATTCTCTCTCTCCCTCCCTTGCTCATTAAGAAGACAATTGAATTGCTTCCATTTGAAATGTCTTAGGAAAATTCTGAAGATCACCTGGAAAGATAAGATATCAGACAAAGAGATTCTTTCTTGAACTAAACTGTCAGGCATTCCAACTTTGCTGTAGAGTGCACAATTCCATTGGGCTGGTTGTTTAAATGCCAAACGTACACTTGCCAAAAAGATTATTTTATGGAGAGCTCACACAGGCATGTGGCCTGTGGCCACATAGGTGGCCAGAAAAATCATTACAAGGACACTCTCAAGGTCTCTCTTAAGAACTTTAGAATTGATTGTATGACATGGGAGACACTGGCACAGGACTGCCCAGCATGGGGTGCTCTCATCAGAGAAGACTGTGCTCTATGAGCAGAGAAGAACTAGCTCAAAAGAAATATGAAATGTGCAAAGTTAGAGAATCCACCCCAAATGTTTATAGGGATTATTTGTATTCAAACTGTGGCAGAGCATTCTGAGCTCGTATTGTTCCATCTAGCTGCTCCTAGAACTATTTTTTTTTAAATGAAAAAAAAAATTGTTTTACATGTAATTGTGAAATATTCAACCAAATAAATAAAATATATTTTTATTTAAAAATATTAAAATAAATTAAATATTTTATTTAAAAATAGAAATCTATTTAAAAATAGATTTAAAAAAAAATCTACACTGTTACTCATCAGTTCTCTCTCTGGAGGGAAATAGCATTTTTCATCTTGAGTCCTTTAGAATTGTCTTGGATTATTGTTTTGATCAGAGTGGGTAAGTCTTTCACAATTGATCATCCTTACAATATTACTGTTATCATCTATAATGTTCTCCTGGTATTTCTCATTTCACTTGCATCAGTTCATATAATTCTCAGATTTTTTCTGAAACTATCCTGCTTGTCATTTTTATAGTACAATAAAATACTATCAAAATCACATACCATAACTTGAGTTATTCTCCAAGTTGAGAGACATCTCTTCAATTTTCAACGCTTGCCACCCCCCAAAAGATTTTTATATAAATTGGTCCTTTTCCCTTTTCTCTGATCCCTTTGAGTGGATCCCACTCAGTGGTATTGCTAGGTCAAAGTGTATGTACAGTTTTACTGCTCTGTGGACATAGTTCCAAATTATAGAACCAATTGTTAGTTGAAGCTACAAATTAGGGCTTGATCTACTATTTTGTTGATTGTCTAAAGTTAAGAAAATATTGGAGAAAACATTAACAATATAAACCAAACTTCAAAGTGTGGTTTTGCATACCTTTTTTTAGAAAGCCAATTGTTAAACATTTAAAGCACACCACTGCATTTGACTCTTTTCTCTCTTCACCAGTATAGAACTCAATAGAAAAGCTCCCATATTGATTTAGAAAACCACAAATCAGCACTATTTATTTTGTATGTTTATTTTCAAAATCTACATATAGATAACTTTCAACATTCACCGTTGCAAAACCTTGTGTTCCAAATTTTTTCTTCCTCTCTTCCTTCCACTCCCTTCCCTAGAATAGCAAGTAATCTGATATATGTTAAACATATGCAATTCTTCTATACATATGTCCATAATTATCATGCTACACAAGAACAATCAGATCAAAAAGAGAAAAATGAGAAAGAAAACAAAATGCAAGCAAACAACAACAAAAAAGGGAAAATACTATGCTATGATCCACACTCAGTCTTCACAATCCTGTCTCTAGGTACAGTTCACAAGACCATTGGAACTGATCTGTATCATCTTGCTACTAAAAAGAGCCATGTCCATCAGAATTGATCATTGTATAATCTTGCTGTTGCTTTGTACAATGTTCTCCTGGTTCTATTCACTTCACTTAGCAACAATTCATGTAAGTCTCTCCAGACCTCTCTGAAATCATCCTGCTGATTGTTTCTTATAGAACAACAATATTCCATAACATTCATATACCATAACTTATTCAGCTATTCCCAACTTATGGGCATCCAGTCAGTTTCCAGTTCCTTGCCACTACAAAAAGGGCTGCCAAAATGTTTGCTCGTGTGGTGATCCCATTTTCTTAGCAAAGATACTGGAATGGTTTGCCATTTATTTCTCCAACTCGTTTTTACAGATGAGGAAACTGAGGCAAAGAGGGTTAAGTGACTTGCTCAGGGTCACACAGCTGGCAAGTACCTGAGACCAAATTTGAATTCAGGTCTTCCTGACCCATGTCTGACACACTATTCACTGTGTCACCTAACTCCCCCAGAGAAACTTTTGGATTTTTACTAAATTCTGAGATTTTATGATTCTATCAACCCCTTAGCCCTGATTGGTTATCTTTCCTGCCTTAGATAATTATTCTTGCTTATTTTTATCACTGTAAACTTGGTCCCTTCTATAAATATAAGTCATTATTGTTAATGGGCTAAAATATATAGTTAAAAATGTAATAAACTTCGTTTTGAATCGTTGATTACAGTGTGCACTGTAATACACAATTATTAATCCCTTTGGCCATTTTCCATGCATCCTTCTCCAAGACAAGCCTTACTTGAAAAAATATGCTAATGTTATTGAATACTATAATAAGAATGAAAAATAGGCAGGATTCTAAGATCTAAATTAAATTTCAGTTTATATAATATACTTTAGGATGATATAAATCCACATTTTCCAAATAACAAAAGACTATATTTGGGGTCATAAATCTACCCCTAAAGAATTAAGAAACCTCTTGGAGGAGATGCCTAAGGCTCCTTCATTAAATCTGCCTGGGTCAGATCATTAGTATCATAGCCCAGCTACTTGCATTTCAGGTCTATCACCACCAGATGACAGGTACTATACAACAGGACTTTGTTGCACAGACTTCTCATAAGAGGTAGCATGAAGGGAAGAGCACTGAATTGGGAATTAGGGAACCTTGGTTCAAAACCTAATTCTTCCTCTTTCTGTAATGCTGAGCACCTGGCATTATTATTCTTGATCATAAAATCAGAATAATATTACATCATGTTATCGAACTCTGTAATTTCTCTAGTTTCAAGCTCTTGTCTTGTTTCTTTGGCTCACAGATTTAGAGTTGGAAGAGAATTTAAACATAATGGAGTCTCTGTATCAGATTGGCTACTAAGGCATACAAAAAAAGGAAACTGACAAATCTGGAGGGGATGTGGGAAAACTGGAACACTAATGTACTGCTGGATGGAGTTGTGAACTCATCCACCTATTGTAAAGAGCAATTGTTCCTATGTAAAAAAGGCTATAACATTGTGTATACTTTTTGACCTAGGAGAGCCACTATAAGGTCTATCTCAAAGAGATCATAGAAAAGAAAAAGGACCTACATGTACAAAACTATTTATAGCACTTTTTGTGGTGGCAAAGAATTGGAAGTTGAGGGGATGCCCATGAATTGAGAAATGGCTGAACAAGTTGTGGAATGAGATTGTGATGAAATATTACTGTCCTATAAGAAATGATAATCTGTATGACTTCAGAAAACCCAGGAAAGATTTTCACAAAATGAAGTGAGAAAAACCAAGAAAACATTGTACATAGTAACAACACTATATGATGAAGAACTGTGAATAACTTGGCTCTTCTCAGCAATAAAATGATCCAAGACAGGATTTATGATGAAAAATGCTATCGATACTCAAAATCTTACAAAAAAAAGAATGTTTAATACTATCTTTACATGTAATTGGAAAATAAAATATTATTGAGAAAAAAGGAAAAATGCTATCCATTTCCATAAAAAGAACTGATTTTTTAAAAGTTCAGATTGTATTCTTTCTGTTTCTATCTCTGTCTCTGTCTCTGTCTCTGTCTCTGTCTCTGTCTCTCTCTTTCTATCTCTCTGTGTGTGAGTCTCAGTCTCTCTCTTCCTCCTTTCTCTTACTCTTCCCCTTCTTCTTCTTCTCTCCTCCCAAGTCTTCTTGCACAACATGACTAATATGGAAATGTTTTGCTTGATGTTAATGTATAACCTAATTGCTTTCTATTTCAGGGAAGGAAAATAAAAGGAGGGAGGATTCAAATTTGGAACTCAAAACTTAAAAAAAAAGCTAAAATTGTTTTTACATGTTATTGGAGAATAATAAAATATTATTTAAAAAAAGTCATGGAGTCTATCCTCATTTTATAGAGGAGGAAAAGGTGGCACAGAGAGATTAAAATGACGCGTACATTTTAAGTGGGATTTGAATTCAGGTCTTCTTGGCTCAGAGTGGGTCTTTGATCATTATTCTGACTTTTTATTTCCATTCCCAAATATCACTGTTGTCTCTCTCTCTCTCCCACTCATGTCTAGGACACTGAACTTTTGCTTCTTGTTCTTTTGGACTCTTTTTTGATTTAGTTATTGCTACTTGCTTTGCTACTGATGAATTGGATCTGGAAAGAACTTGGATATCACCAAGTCTTATTACTTCATTTTACTAGTGAGAAAATGGAGGACCATAGCAGCTAAGTAACTTTTTTCCTATTTCACAGAGCTTATTATAACAATAATAAGAACAACTCATCCTTGTATAGAACTTCAATGGCTAGCCCGGAATCAGACCAATGAATTTCCACCAAATATAGTATTTTTCTTCTAATGACAAAAAATATTATTTTTTCAGGTGCATCATCATGTGTCCTTAGCTAGTACCCTATTCTGTCATTGGTTTATTGGTCCTTCCCTCCTTCATCCTCAATGAGGCTGTTTTGTCTAGATGTCTTATCTAGGACAATAGAGGACTACTGACTAATTTAGTTCATTTGTTCTGTGTTTAGATTACATTCTATTAACAACCTTCTAAATGCTTGTTATGTTCTGGGTGTGTTCTAATAAGTGCCGGAACATTGTAGAAATGAATTTCACCATGATATGTGACATAGAGTATTATGTTATCTTTGTGCATTAGATAGAAAAATGTTGGCTAGATAACAATATAATTAGGTGGATTCATTTGGTTGAATGGTCAGACCCAAAGAGAATTCCTTAGCAGATAAATGTCAGCTTGGATTGCTATAGTGTCATGACTCAAACTCCTAGTACTTTAAGGATTACCTATAATAGTAAAACTGAGGGACACAAAATAAATACCTCACAGACCCAGTTTTTGGATTCAGGATAAAGGAAGAAGAAATAGGGAAAAGAAAGTCCTTCCCCTCTCCCCATTCAGTTCATGGCACCCATGCTGTGGATAAACTGACATCATCATTTTCTGGATGCAGCAGATAAGTCTTTCCAATAAGAACACAGCAAAAAAGAG
This sequence comes from Antechinus flavipes, assembly GCF_016432865.1. Taxonomy (NCBI): domain Eukaryota; kingdom Metazoa; phylum Chordata; class Mammalia; order Dasyuromorphia; family Dasyuridae; genus Antechinus; species Antechinus flavipes. The sequence continues at coordinate 629,780,274 of NC_067398.1, forward strand.
TGAGGGAAAAGGAACCCTTTTTGCCCCACCAATTTTAAAGTCTAGAGACAATTAAAGAAGGGTTCCCCCTATGTGGTAGGGTACAGCAACAGGATCCATGTTAGGAAAAGGAGGGGCCTACATATTATTGAAACTAGACAAGCCTCAATACCCATCTCACCTTCTGCTATTTTAAAAAATTTACTACAAGAACCTTAATGCTTTTAAAACTTTTTCCTTTCTAGCATCCTAAAATAAAACCAAACAAAATCTTCCCAACAAATTGTTTTTGATTATTCTTAGCTCTTATTTTCAGCTTATCCTGAGCATCTATATATTTAGTTATTACTTGATATGTGTGTCTTGGAACTTTTCTCCTCTCAATTAAATTATAAGTTCCTTTAATTTTAGAACTTCTTCATTTTTGTAGCCCTACCAATGAGCATAGAGTCTTGTATTCAGTAGCTACTTAACAAATACTGGGAAAATTGAATGTACAAGTGATACCTTGGCACTTGTCCGCTTTGAAATTCCTTGAATTTGGTATTTGACACATTTCATGAGAAAAATGCTTCAGCTTGTGCAGCCCTTGGTGCACTTGGTTATTGACTTGATTGAGCATTAGAGATATAAGGTTGACCAAGCATACTGTCCAGCCCCCATCATTGCTGCTATTGCTTTCAGCCATGGGTAGCAACTCCCCAGTGATGGGGAGTGCATATGACTGTCAGGTTGGAACCCATGATGCTGAGGTTGTGCATACTGGCACAGGTTATGGGGTACTTCCTGCAAAACAAAGTTGGCTGCAATGAATAGTCATCTGTCTCCCAAAATAGTAGTACTTGAAGGGGCACCAAGCTGCTGGTTTGCTCAGCAGGAGGAGCAGGAGCAGTGGCAGTGATGCAAGCAGCAGCAGGAGCCCAGGCAATAGCAGTGTACTTTTAACACAATAATAGTTTTGTCTTCAGTGATGGCAGCAGAGGACCCAAGACTCCTGGCAATTCTGAGTCCTAGGCACCAAATCTCTAGGTGGTGAAGGAGGTGGGACCATAACTTCTGCCTCCATATCTAGAAGCCTCTCCAGTATCCCCATACAAAAGAAGCTTGGGCAGTGTAGGGTAGAGGGAGAGCATAGAGGTGGAGGTTCTCAGAAAATGAGTAGGATTCAGAAGAGAGGCCATCTGGGCTAAGCTAGCTTTTTTCTCTGCATTTGGAAACCCCATTTGCCCCTTTGGAGAACTGGGTGTGAAGAGACAGTCGAGGATTAGAGATATACTACTTATGGAAAAGATTTGTTAAGTACTCTTCCTTTTTACCCCTCATCATGCCTTCTGGAACCAATTAACAAAGAGTACTGAGGTACCAGAGTACTTGAATTCTCTTTTCACCCAACTAATTTCAATGGCAATGGACTAGGATTTTCTATCTCTTCAACATTTCTACATTTCTCCTCCTCATCATCAGAAAGAGTCCAAACTTGAATTACTCCCCCCCTTTTTTTTTATCCCCTGGCCTTCCTTTCCCAACCACCAAACAGATATATGCATACTCTAAAAGCACTGAAAGCCCTGGAGCATAACAACTCTGACTTGTCTAAAATCCTAGAAATTCATTTGGTAGGGCATTTTCTCTGCTTCTATTATAGATAACAGATTGTGGAAAGTTGTGGAAAGAGTCTGAGATTCATGGTCTAACCACATGGACCACATGAAGGGACATTGATATGCCTAAACCCTAGCTGGAAATCCACCATCCTGATATTGCTTACATTTTCATGAGTCCTTTCACTATTTCTGGGGATCCACTGGTACTCATTTGCTATAAATGGCCCTGAAAAGATTCACAAAAAGTTCAAAAGTTCTAATTGCATCCAGATCTAGAAATGCCTTTTTAATATTTGAAAATCTTCCTTCTTTCCTGCCCTTTCATCCATCCTTCATTTATTAAAGAAGCATTTTATCACTCATCGATTATGTGGCAGGTACTGTGCTAGAAACTAATGATACCAAAATTTAAAAAAAGAGGAAAAATTTGAGCAGATTGTTTTCAAGAGGTATATATTCTATGAGAGAATATAACAAATATAGGAATAAGCAAATACAAAATGATTTGAAGGGGGAGGGAGTAGCAAGAACTGAAGCATCAGTAAAAGCTTCCTGTAAGAAGAGGCAAAAAAGCAGAGCCTAGAAAGTACATTATGGGTCTGTGTGAAGAAACAGAGATGGGAGATGAGAGGAAATGCAAAGTTCAGGATAGAACTTATGGTTGAGTCTGACTAGAACATAGAGTGTGAGAAATAGGATATTATGAAAAGTTAAATTGTGCTTTAAATACCATGCTGAAAGATACACACACACACACACACACACACACACACACACACACACACACACATTTATTTATTTATAACACTCATTCCTCTGAAAAACATTAGAAAGCATAGGAATAAACAGAGCTTTCCTTAAAATGATAAGTAGTATTTATCTAAAACCATCAGCTAACATCACCTGTGATAAGGATAAGCTAGAAATCTTTCCAATAAGATCAGAAGTGAAGCAAGGATGTCCATGATCGCTTTTATTATTCAATGTTGTAGTATAAATGCTAGCTATAGTGATAAAAGAAGAAAAAAGAAATTGAAGGAATTAGAATAGGCAACACAGAAACAAAGCTATCATTCTTTGCAGATTGCCATGAGAATCTTAGGGAATCAACTAAAAATTAGTTGAAATAACAATTTCTGCCAAGTTTCAGACTGTAAAGTAAAGCCATATAAACCACCAGCAATTTTATATTTTTACAAATAAAACCCAGCAGCAAGACATAGAAAGAGAAATTCAATTTATTATAACTATGGAATATAAAGTACTTGGCAATCCACCTGCCACAACAAACTCATGAACTATATGAACACAATTATGAAACATTTTTCACATAAAATCAGACTGAGACAACTAGAAAAATATGAATTGTTCATGGGTAAGCCAAATCAATATAATAAGAATGACAATTCTACCTAAATTAATTTACTTATTTAGTATCATACCAATTAAACTACCAAAAATATTTTTATAGAACTAGATAAAAATAACAAAATTTATCTAAAAGAATAAAAAAAGAATATAAAGGGAATTAAGTTAAAAAAATGAAGGAAGGTGACCAAATCTCAAACTGTATTATAAAAGGATAATCATCAAAATAATCTGGTACTGGCTAAGAAATAGTGGTGGAAGAGTGGAATGGTAATCATTGGAATAGATTAGACAAAATGATAAAATAAAAGACTCTAGATTCTGGGATAAGAAATTACTATTTCACAAAACCTATGGGACATAACTCTACAGAGTCTGAATGCAGATTGAAGCACACTATTTCACTTTTTTTATTTTTGTTTTCTTTTTTCTCTTTTGTTCTGAGTCTTCTTTCAGAATATGGCTAATGTGGAAATATATTTAACATAATTCTACACATATAACATATCACATCATTTGCTATCTTGGGAATGGGAGAGTATGAAGAGGGAAGAAGAAACATTTGGAATTCAAAATTTACAAAGATGGATGTTGAAAACTATCTTTACATGAAATTAGAAGTATTTATAATAAGTTAAAAAAGATTTGGCACACAATGCACCGTAGTATATGACCATAATTTAATGCTTGATTTGATTTGAGCATTTAGGACAAGAATTCATTATTCAACAAAAATTGCTGGGAAAATTGGAAAATGATTGGGAGAAGTTAGATGTAGAGCAACATTTCACACTGTAAACTAATGTAAGATCAAAATGGGTCCATGGGTACATAAAGGTCATTTATTGTTGTTGTTGAGTTGTTTCAGTTTTGTCTGACTCTTTGTGACCCTGTTTGGGATTTTCTTAGCAAAGATACTGAAATAATTATTTCCTTTTCTCATTCATTTTACAGATGTGAAAACTGAGACAAACAGGGTTAAGTGTCTTTCCCAGAGTCACACAGTTATTGTCTGAAGACAAATTTGAACTCTGGAAGATGAATCTTCCTGATGCTAGGACTGATATTCTATCTCTTGCATTACCTAGGTGTCTATAAAGGGTGATATCATAAACAAATTATGGGAGCATGGAATGACTTTCCTCTTAGACCTATGGATAATGGAAGAATTTAGCACCAAACTAGAGATAGAGAATATTATAAAATAAAATGGATAATTCTGATTACATCAAATTAAAAAGGTTTTACAGAAACAAAACCAAATGCAGCAAAGATTAGAAAAAAAATAGAAAATGGGGGAAATTTTACAGAAATTTCCTCTTATAAGGGACTTATTTTTCAACTATATAGAGAATTGAGTCAAATTTATAAAACCACAAATCATTACCCAATTGGTAGGAGTTCAAAGTATTGAATAGGCAGTTTTCAGATTGAGAGCTCTAAACTACCTATGATAATCTGAAGAAATGTTCTAAATCAATACTGATTAGAGAAATGCAAGCTAAAACAACTCTGAGGTACTTCCTTATAGTTTTCAAATTGGTTATAATATGACAGAAAACAAAAAAAAAAGCATTTGAGAGGATGTGGAAAAATTGGGACATTGATACATTGTTGATAGAGTTGTGAACTGATCCAATCATTATAGAGAACAGTTTGGAAGTATTCCCCAAAAATTATAAAACTGCGCATTTACTCTTTAACTTAGCACTGTCACAACTAGATCTGTATTCCAAAGAAGTAAAAAAAGGAAAAGAAATTATATGTATAAAAATATTTATAGCAGCCCTTTTTGTGGTGGCAAAGAATTGAAAATTGAGGGGATGCCCATGAATTAAAGAATAGTTGAACAAGTTGGGATATATGACTGGGAAGGAATATTATTGTGCTACAAGAAATGATGTTGTTTCAGAAAAACCTGGAAAGACTTGCCCATACTAGCATGAAATGAAGTGACAACAATGTATACAGTAACAGTGATATTGTAATGATGATCAAACTATGAATGAGTTAGCTATTCCTATCAATATAATTTTCCAATATAATTCTGAAGGACTTAATGTTGAAAATGCTATCCACTACAAAAGAAAGAACTGATGGAATTTGAATACAGATTGAAGCATACTTTTTTCCAGTTATGCTATTTCTTCTTTCACAACATGATTAATATGTTTTGTATGACTCCACCTCTATAACATAAACAGGTTTATATTTTCTTCTAGAGGCAACAGGGAATCATTAAATATTTTAGAGCAACATTTTTCATGTTGGTGTTTAAAGCAAATTTAATTTTTAAAATTGTTATCTCTTCTTGCCCCCCTCTCTTCCTTGCCTCCTTCCTTCCTTCCTTCCTTCCTTCCTTCCTTCCTTCCTTCCTTCCTTCCTTCCTTCCTTCCTTCCTTCCCCTTAATTATCTTTCCTTCCTTCTTCATTTTCTATTCCTTTCCTTTATACCTTATTTTCTGTTTCCTTTCTACCATTCTATATTTTTCTTACTTTCTTTGCCTTTTTTCTCCTTTTCTATTTTCTTTAATCCTTCTTTTTTCCTCAACTTTTTTTTTTGTACACAGAACATTATGTATTCATATATTTCAAAATACCTCAGGAAGCTTTCAAGATAGCAATTTGTAATTACTGCAGCATGGTGTATAATGTCTGTGGTAAATTTATTTCCTCTCATATTTCTTGTAAGCATTGCTGATGCAGAATGAATGGAGCAAATCATTCTAGTGAAAACAAATGAAATGGAAAACTCAGCAGTGATGAGGGGGGAGTGTGAAACATTTACATTCTTTTTTATTGTTATTAATATTCTTAAACTCTGGTGGCATTTAAAAACTCATTTTGGGTGACTACAATTTGTCTGTCTCTTGGGGACCTGTTCATGACTAGATCCTCTCTGCCTTCATTTAGATCTGCTCACCAATGCAGGCAAAGTGGAGTCAATAGCTCCTGAAACCATAACTGAGCCCCATAGAATGTTAGAGCTGGACGAGACCTTAAAATGGAAATTTAGAATTGGAAGGATAAAGCAATCATATAGACTATCTAATCTCATTTTCTATATAGATTGATTAAATCCTAGAAACCTTCCTAAAGGTCACACAGCAAGTCATGATAGAACAAAGAATAGGACCCAGGTTTTCTAATTCCTGGTCCAGTGCCCTATTAATTGGGTTATATTGCAGAGGAGAGTGTGTGACAGAAACCTTTCACTGAGTCAAATGCCTGAAGGTCTTTTATGCACAAAGGTGCAGCAGACTTGTTCCTAAGTGAAATTCAAGGACTAAGTTAAAAGCAGGCTTTGAAGATTTATTCCTCTTTATATACTTTATATATAGGAAAATTGTTGATATTTGTCTTTCATTCTGGAAGAGGACCATAGCATCAGGGAAATGATGCCATGACATGCAAGTGAATTAGATTTAAGAGAGCAAAGTCACAAGCCTCACTCTCTTCTTCTGAGCCATCTGGATCTAGTGGTTAGATATAGATCATAATGACTAGATATGATTAGAAAAGGCTCTAGATACAGGGGGAGATCTTAATATTTTTTAAGCTAAGGTCTTTAAAAGGTTTCAGTTTGAGACAGCACCCATTCAAGGATAGGAATGAAGTGATAACTTCATCCTTAGAGAAAATGGGAGCTGAAAGAGATTTGCACCCTGATGTATTGGTTTGTGGGCTGAAGTTGGAGCTCAGAAGCTTAGATTCAAGACCTGACACTGCCATTTGCTTCCTGAGCAACTTGGAATAAATAATTTAATAGTCCCATGTCTCAGTTTCTTCATCTGATAATGAAATAAAAATGATGCTTCTTTCTTTCAAAACTCAAATGAAGAAACATATACTATGGATAGTTTGAAAGAAGTTTTGTATAAAGCACCATGTAAATGTGCAGAATAATTACAACTCATTCATAGTGTACTTAATTCTCTTCAAACCAATTCAATTAAAATGTCTTTTCCCACTCTCCCAAATCCTTTTCCCTCCTACACCTTTTTCCTCAAGGAAATTTAGGTGCTGTACTCTTTATAAGAAGGAAGATTTTACTAGAAATTTTATATCTTCAGAATGGTTGCACAAAGCGTAATGGAGGAATTTCTTATGTTGAAATTCCTAACATTGGGTGTGTATGTATGCATGTGTGTGTGTGTGTGTGTGTGTGTGTGTGTGTGTATTTGTGCTTTGGAGGGCAAAAGTGATGCAGTGGGAAAAAATATAGTCAGAGGACATAGAGTTTAAATCTTGACTCTGTTTCTGACTGATTATATGACATTGGAAAAGTAGCACCATCCTTTGTAAGTCCAAGTCTTTCCATATTTGATAAGTAACTTAAACTTTCTGGTCTTCAGTTTCCTTATTTGTAGAGTGAGGGAGTTCAACAAGACATTCTCTTCAAGCTTTAAATATTTGGCACTATGAATCTATAATCGTCACTGGTGCCATTTATAGCAGATTGATGATTACTTACTCTGACTACAAAAGAATAGCTCTAAGTAGCTCCTAATAGAACCATCTTTCCATCTATTTTGCCAATGAATCTGTTCCTCCCACTGGTACTGAATGGTATCATTAAGTTCAACCTCTTAAACTGACTATGTGGGAAATTGAAACCTAAAAGAAGACATTACTTATGTGAGATAACTAGGCCTAGATATTTAGTGCTAGAAATAAGCTGTAAGGTTGTCACTTAGCTAAATTAGAGCAAAACTAAGACTAGAATTTAGGTCTCCTAATTCTTTCCTGATTTCTGATTCCTAATATTGCTTGCTCTTTGCACTAGACCATATTTTGAGAGTTTTTGTGCAAATATTCCTGTTTCCTTTTACAGAAGAAACTAAGTTTAGACAGGAGAAATAATTTATATTGAACCTTTTGTGAGTTAGCAGCGAAACTCAGATTGGAAATAAAGTTTTCTGATTCTCAGGCTATTGTTCTGTTCACTAGACTCCAAAAAACAAAGATTCAGAGTCTATTGTCCTCCCACTTCCCCTCTCCTCCAAATGAAGAGTAGTTCAGACATCCAAAGCATTTGTTTTGAATATTGTTCCCACCACTCTTTCCTTAACATCCATTCACACAAACATTTCATCTGATTTCTGGAGGGAAAATTCAAGCTTGGAAGTAGTAGCTAAAAAAAAAAAAGTCCAAACTACCTCTTGGGATTATTTTTGAATGGATGGAGAGTTTATATTAAATAGTCCTCAGATCCCAGCCAATGTTTCTTGAATCAGAGCAATATTCATTAAGAGCACAGAAACTGACCAACTATGTTCAATCAACATTGTACAATAAGGGAATCACAATCACCTGGAATCACTAGAATCAAAGAATCTCTGAGTCAGAAAGGATTCAATTTATCAAATATTTGGTAAACACTTAAAAAGGGTAAAAGCTATCAGAGGTTATTTAGTCAAGTCTGTACCTGAGCAGAAATTATTTTCAAGATATCCTCCAACTCTCCATTTGAAGACCATCCTTTATGGGGTAACTCATTATTTTTTAAGGCAGCTCATTCCAATATTCAACAAATCTACTTATTAGGAGATAATTGCTTATGTCTATACCTCCATATTTATCACAAAGTTTTCTATTCTTCAGTTTAAATTTTTCCATTTCTTTTTGACCAATTTTTTAATGGCTGCATGAACTCTTGTCAGTAATGGCAGAATCTCAAAGGCACTGAATCTCATATGTTTTTTTTTTAAATAACTTTTTATTGATAGAACACATGCCAGGGTAATTTTTTACAGCATTATCCCTTGCATTCACTTCTGTTCCGATTTTTCCCCTCCCTCCCTCCACCCCCTCCCCCAGATGGCAAGCAGTCCTTTACATGTTGAATAGGTTACAGTATATCCTAGATACAATATATGTGTGCAGAACCGAACAGTTTTCTTGTTGCACAGGGAGAATTGAATTCAGAAGGTATAAATAACCTGGGAAGAAAAACAAAAATGCCAGCAGTTTATATTCATTTCCCAGTGTTTTTTCTTTGGGTGTAGCTGCTTCTGTCCATCTTTGATCAGTTGAAACTGAATTAGCTCTCTTTATCGAAGAGATCTACTTCCATCAGAATACATCCTCATACAGTATCATTGTTGAGGTATATAATGATCTCCTGGTTCTGCTCATTTCACTTAGCATCAGTCCATGTAAGTCTCTCCAGTCCTCTCTGTATTCATCTTGCTGGTCATTCCTTACAGAACAATAATATTTCATAACATCCATATACCACAATTTACTCAACCATTCTCCAATTGATGGGCATCCATTCATTTTCCAGCTTCTAGCCACTACAAACAGGGCTGCCACAACATTTTGGCACATACAGGTCCCTTTCCCTTCTTTAGTATCTCTTTGGGGTATAAGCCCAATAGTAACATTGCTGGATCAAAGGGTATGCACAGTTTGATAACTTTTTGAGCATAGTTCCAAATTGCTTTTCAGAATGGCTGGATGTGTTCACATGAATCTCATATGTTAAAAGATATTTATACCAATGCACACTTTGTGAATCTCCTCTAACCTCCTCTAATATATCTGGCAAGTCATCATTCAATCTTTACTTGGAAACCTTATGAAATTGATAATCAACCACTAGAAGGGGTAATTTCCGATGATTTCATAGTTCAGGTTCTAAAACATAGAAAATTCTTAGGTAATGGTGAAATAAAAATAAAATAAAATAAAAATAAAAAGATGTGTTTGGAGTTTGATGAAGTAGAAGTTGAAAAGGTTGATAAACTTGGAGGCCAGGGTTTTAAAAAAGGTCTTTAAAATATATATGGAAGTCATTAAATATGAAGGCAAAAGGTGGAATGGAGAGAAAGACTGAATGTGGTATTGATATCAGTGAAGACTGTGAGAGAATGACCTGCAAAACAGTAGAAAACAGACAGGGAAAAGTAATAAAATGGTGCTACTCTGGAAGAAGAAGCTATTGAGTGAAGATAACAGAGTGAAAGTTTAGGACGGACAGTCTAGAGCAAGGAGTACACTAACTCCATCTTACTGTCAAGAGGTGGGAAGAAGGCATTGGAAGATGAATGGGTTATAAAAGGAGAATATCATAAATGCTTATTGATTGATTTAATGGAGTTTGGATAGGTGGACTCATATATGATTGGATGAAATGTAATATAAAAATATGTAATATAATGTAATATATAAAAATGTAATATGTAAAAAATGTAATATAAAAGCACATGACAGGCAGAAGAAGATAGGGTCTAGAAAAAGGTAGAACTAAACTGGTTAGGGATGAGATAACGGTCAAAGAAAAGAGGGGAAAGTGATTTTCAACTGTTGTGAATAACAAGAATTGGAAGATAGAACATTGGGATTTGTTGGCTATAGTAAAAGGAAAAGTAGTAGGTAGGCAGAAATAAGAGAGATCTCTTCCTAACTCTAATGATTGTTATTCTTAAAGTTAAAGTTCTAATGTTCTTTCCAACATAATATTCTAGGTTCCAAAATTCTATACAACTCTTAACATTCTTAATGACGAGGTTAAGTTCTTCCTTACATTTTGCATGACATTTTTCTTTCTTTTGCATAATATCTTCCTTTCTTGTGACTAAGAGAAGATGCTTGCAGATGTAACTATAGATATTGATGAACTGTCTGAGATCAAGCAACTGAGATCTAATTATGGCCCATACAGAACAAAGCACTTTATCTAGATGTCATCAGTAGGTCTGCATGCAAAACAAAATCAAAACATCAATACTAAGCACTAGAAGGGACCTCAGACATTATCTATCCCCCTTTTTTCTGAAGCATGTGTTTTCTACAGTATCTCTGACTAGTGGTCTTTTACTTTTTACCTAAAGACCTCTAGGAACAAGGAATTCATTACCTATTCAGGCAACTCTTTGTGGAATCCTTTAGCAAAGAGCTATTAGATGCCTTTTGTTCAGTAATAATTCTTTAAATGGGTTCTAGTTGAAGTTCTGATATGCAGATTCTTGTTTAGCTGTGTGATTTTGGACAAGTCATTTAGCCTTTTCAGGTCTCATCAGTAAAAGGCAAATAGTAATAATTTCCCTTCCTACTTCACATGATTGCATAAGATAAAGCATGTGGAAATATCAAGGAAAAACTCAAGCATATAAATGCTCTTATTATAACTATCTAAGCATCTCTGGAATGGGTTGTCTCGATACTTTACCTCCTAGTGAGTTTTCCACCACTAGAGAAATGTAACTGGAGATTAGATGACTATTCATCAGGGAACATATAGAAGACAGTTATGCTTAAGTCATAGGTTGGGCTTTTATATGACCTCTGAAATCTTTTCCAACTCTAGGATTCCATGGCTCTAACCCAAAAACATCATGCTCAAGAAAGCACAGATACACCACATGCTTTTCACGCATTTCCCATTTTGTTTTCACCATGACCCATAAAAGGTAAACTCATGGAAACACTAGCCTTGGCAAATTGAAAATTGATCCTAAGTTGGTTGTTTTCTTCAAAAAAATTGCATTTGAGAGGATAAGGCTGAATAATCTCAATTTGCTGGAAAGCAAGGGATGCTTTAATATGCCCACTTCTGATAAGCTTGAGAGGTAATTTAAAACATGGCTGGTTTATTTCCAGACACTCAAAGATTTGAGGTTGTCTTTGATTGGCTTAGCCTGTGATTTGTAAGAATAGCATGGGCACTGGAATGCTAAATCAACCAGCAGGTATGGATAAGGAAAGGAAACTGATCACAGCTCTGGAGCAAGAGACTTTTCCATTGTAGAGCCTAATCATCTCTTTCTCGAAAATCTCCAATGTCTCATTATATCTAGGATAAGAAATATTCCTTTATTTGACTTTTAAAACTCTTTTCCTCTCAGATTCAATCTACTTTTCCAGTTTTATTATATATAATTCTCCATTTCCTTTATGGTTCAGTTAAACTCTCATTTTTTATTGTTTGTTCCTCCTGGCCCTCCATTTCCTCTCTCCATACTTTGCACTAGGAGTCCCCAATGTCTGTAATGCCCTCCATCCTCAATTCTTCCTCTTAGCTTCTCTGCCTTCCATCAAGAATCAGTTCAGATATTACCAGCCCTTTCCTGATACATTCCAATACTGGCATCTCCCCTCCCATCCATCTCTAATCACACTATATAGATTTTGTATATACCTATATATGGACTTGTCATCTCTCCTAGGAGAATGAAAATAAGGTAAATTCTTTGGTTTTGTGTCTCCAGTGCCTAATATATTGACAGGAAAATAGTGAGAATTTAATAAATGCCTTTAAAGAGCTCATTTTTAACTTCTTTTGAATTTGAAAAACATGCCTCTCTCTCTCCTGCTGACTCATTCTGAAACTTCCCTCAGTGCCTGAAGACTCCCCACTTTGGATCACACTTTCATTTCTCAGTATGCTAGCCACAGAATATTCCTCCACAAGCTTGCCCCCCTTCTTCCTTGAGTAAATTACCTTCGGAGCCTCCATTTTGAGGAAAAATTAAGACTTTTTTCTGTTCCTGATTTTTCTGGAGTAACAAAACTATGTTCTCACATCTGCTTTACCCCTCTTTCGAGCTCCTTTTTACATATTTGTCTTCATTAGGATAGAGTCTCTTTTCTTTTTGCTTATATTTTTATCCCCAGTATTTCTTCCTTCCTTCCTTCGTTTCTTCCTTCTTTCTTTCCTTCCTTCCTTCCTTCATTCCATCCTAGTTTTTCTTCTTCCTTCCATGTTGATTGATCCATGGGTATAACTGGGAGCCTTCTTCCCACTAACAAATCTTATGGAAAAAGAATAAGATCTATTGGATTTAACATATTTTTTTACCATGTTTAACATATATTGGATTACATGCCATCTAGGGGAGGGAGTGAGAGGAAGGAGGGGAAAATTGGAACACAAGATTTTTTAAGGTCAATGTTTAAAAAAAATTATCCTTGCATATATTTTGAAAATAAAAATTTCAATAAAGAAAAGGAATAGGATCATAGGATCCACACATCTAGATCTGGACCTAAAAGTCTAGCTCTCCTAGTTCAAACCTATGTTTGTGCATATGAGGAGATAAACCATAACAATGCCTCTTGATTGCATCTCTTGCCAAAATAGGTTTGCCTTTATTACTATTCCAAAACCCCAAGAAGGATATTTAGAAAAGAAGGAACTGAGTCTCCAAAGGTGTGATAATTGAGGCTCTCTCGCCAGTTTCCTTCTTCTCCAAAAAAGAAAAAGGCTGTAGACAGTGAATACTTAGAATGACAGACCCAATAATAGTATGCGATAGGAGCCATGACAGCATAATAACAAGGAGCTCTTTGTCAACCCCTGTTTGCATTCTTATCTTCCTCAAGATTCCTAAGGAGTTTGCTAGTAAAATTTTAAAAGACTTTAGCTCTCTTTCCCTTTCTGAGTAGAAAGTTGTGCTATCTCAAATCCTTGTCATCACTCAAATTTGTCTCTAGTTCTGGGTGGAGTGCTCTGTCTCTCTGTCTCTCTATCTCTGTCTCTCTCTTTTTCTATCTGTCTGTCTCTGTTTCTCCATCTCTCTATCTCATCTCTCTGTCTCTTTCTCTCTAGCTATAACTAGACTAATTTAGTGACTTATTCCAAGCCACAAAAAAAATCAGTGGTAGCATTAGGACCAGAATTTAGGTTTTTTGATACCTAGTCTTCCTGACTCCAGGCTCAGAACTCCGACAAGTATGCATCCAGTTACCAAGCTACAAGTCTGAGTTTTCTTGTTAGTAAAATTAGAATTAAAATATTTGTACCACTTCCCTTACAGGGTTATTTGTGACAAAGAAAGAGTTTGAAACACTTTTCTAATGAAGGAGAGGAAATGTAAATCTTGCCTCTCACCTCTGATGTTCCCTAGCTGTGTGATCATGGAGAAGTCACATAAATTCTTCCAGCCTCAGTTTACTTGTCTGTAAAAGTTGAAATTGTAACACCTACCTCCCAGACTTGTGATGAACAGATGTGATAACATATGTAAATTGCTATGTGAACTTTAATGACTATCTAAATGTCAGATAATATAATCATCATCCTTGTTAAATCTTAAAGTATTATACAATATTATTATCTAGCATATCTACTGAAAGGTGACCCAAACTGGAAACGAATTGAAACTATCCCTCATGAGAATAGGTTGGAGAATCAAGCAGTATTTATCATGACAAAGAAAAGACATATAAGGTACACAATAACTATGTTCAATTTTTTGAGGAGCCGGCCTAGGGAAAGATTATTTTATTTTAATTGGCCCTAAGGTACAGAAGTAGATGGAAGCTGATGGAAGGCAGATTTCCTTTCAATATAATGAGTAGCAATATTTGGTAGCAGAATGGTTTCCTCAAGAGGTATTAAATTCCTTTCACTGAAAGTAATTCAGTAGAAGTTCCAGTGTGATTAGAACTCCTTCCTTCTTGACAGAAGTAGCTACATCCAAAGAAAGAACACTGGGAAACGAATATAAACTGCTTGCATTTTTGTTTTTCTTCCTGGGTTATTTATATCTTCTGAATCCAATTCTCCCTGTGCAACAAGAGAACTGTTTGATTCTGCACACATATATTGTATCTAGGATATACTGTAACCTATTTAACATGTATAGGACTGCTTGCCATCTGGGGGAGGGGGTGGAGGAAGGGAGGAGAAAAATCAGAACAGAAATGAGTGCAAGGGATAATGTTGTAAAAAATTACCCTGGCATGGGTTCTGTCAATAATTATTTAAATAAAAAAATAAAAAAAAGAACCCCTTCCTTCTTGAGTTAATGTTTTTACATTTCTAGATAGCTCTAATTTGGGTCAGGGTATTCCTTATATAGAATCTAAAACTATCTTGCTTGAACTTTTACTTGTTGCTTCTATTTCTTTTCTACCCTTTGAGACCAAGAGAAATGGCCCTAATCCTTTTTTAGTTTATTCTAAGAAGGGGCTTCTGTGAATCCAGCCATTCTGGAGAGCAATCTGGAATTATGCCCAAAAAGTTATCAAACTGTACATACCCTTTGATCCAGCAGTGTTTCTATTGGGCTTATACCCCAAAGAGATACTAAAAAAGGGAAAGGGACCTGTATGTGCCAAAATGTATGTAGCAGCCCTGTTTGTAGTGGCTAGAAACTGGAAAATGAATGGATGCCCATCAATTGGAGAATGGCTGGGTAAATTGTGGTATATGAATGTTATGGAATATTATTGCTCTGTAAGGAATGACCAGCAGGATGAATACAGAGAGGCTTGGAGAGACCTACATGGACTGATGCTAAGTGAGATGAGCAGAACCAGGAGATCATTATACACTTCGACAACGATATTGTATGAGGATGTGTTCTGATGGAAGTGGATTTCTATGACAAAGAGACCTAACTGAGTTTCAATGGATAAATGATGGACAGAAACAGCTACACCCAAAGAAGGAACACTGGGAAATGAATGTGAACTATTTGCATTTTTGATTTTCTTCCCGAGTTATTTTTACCTTCTGAATCCAATTCTCCCTGTGCAACAGGAGAACTGTTGGGTTCTGCAAATATGTATTGTATCTAGGATATACTGCAACATATTTAACATATATAGGACTGCTTGCCATCTTGGGGGGGGGTGGAGGGAGGGAGGGGAAAAAACGAAACATAAGCGAGTGCAAGGGATAATGTTGTAAAAAAATTATTCTGGCATGGATTCTGTCAATACAAAGTTATTATTAAATAAAATAAAATTTAAATTAAAAAAAAAAGAAGGGACTTCTGATTCTTAGCTTAATACACTTAGATTTGGTTTTGCTATAAAGAATTTCCTACCTGGGGCAAGAGGTTGGAAGAGGGTTCTTTCAAGTATCCTTCCTACTCGGAGATCTTCTATTTCTCTAGTCCTATCTGTGCTTTATCCTCCCTCCTGGTAAACAAATTTATGTGTTTTCAGCAGCAGT
Source organism: Antechinus flavipes (assembly GCF_016432865.1). NCBI lineage: Eukaryota > Metazoa > Chordata > Mammalia > Dasyuromorphia > Dasyuridae > Antechinus > Antechinus flavipes. Next base: position 629,796,135 of record NC_067398.1, read on the forward strand.
TATCTGGGTACCAAAGAGTTGAGACCATGCAGTTAAGACATATGACTTCGAAAGTCACCATCCTTACTTTATCGGCACTAGGTCCTGAACTAGCAAGCCTGAAAGGATGCCCTTGATAGGAAAACACTGCATCTGTGTCCTTCTCAGCTATTAGAAGCACTACAACTTCTAATAGTTACAGATGCCTCATATAACAATGTGCTGATCCAAACCCCACTTACTGGCAAGATAATAATTGCTTATCTGATGAACACACTGTCTCCCCAGAAGAGAATAGCCAACAAATTCCTGAAATATATTTTCTCAACTAGTCACTTATATGGAATTTCTTTTTGTGGTAAGTTACAACTTCTAGCTCTTTGGGAACATTGCAAATTAGATAACTTAGTTCCTTGGTACATGGATTCTAGTCTGGCCTTCACCACTAACTTGAATCATGACTTTGGGAAATAACATTAATAAACAAACAAACAAATAAATGTCATTTTACATATATAACCTCATTTGACCCTCACAAAAAAAATTCTCATGAGATATATACTTTTATTATTATTATTCCCATTTTATAACTGAGAAAACTGAGACTTGAAGACTTTGAAGTGATTTGCCCCAAATCACAGAGCTGGTAAATATTTGGGGCAGATTTTTAACTCAAAACTTCCTGACTAAAAGTCCAGCACTCCATCAATTATGTCACAAGCCTGACTCTGGGTTTTACTATAACTGTAATTTAAAGAATCAGACTAAATGTTCTATAAGTTTCCTTCCAGCTCCAGAAAAATGTTATTAAATGTCTACACCAAGTACTAGGAGGAATAGTAAGGATCCAGGTTAATATGTGGTTACAAGTGAAAATTCTAATATTTTATTTGGCCTGATTTCATCAAGATACAGATCCTGCATACAATGTGAGTTCCACTTGAACTCATTATCTACTCCTGAAATTTCCCCTTCTGAGTAATGTTGACTAAGCTGGGGTGTGGGTTCCTGGTGAAAATAAACATGTGGTTGAAAATCAGGATAAATTGTTCAAGGTTATGAATTATTTCTAATAGATTGCACAACTTTTCTGACTGACAACCATGCAGAACAGAGAAGTGAGCATTAGTAGGGGCTTCAGAAGTCATTTGCTCTTACCTCCCACTCGGTCCCAGAATCTCATTCACAACTCCTATGGTAGAAGCCCATTTGGCTACTGTGTGAACACCTACAGTGATGGGCAGTCAGTTACTTGATGAGGCAGCCAGTTTCTCTGTTGGATAGTTCCAATTGCTCTGAAATTCCTTTTCTAACATAGATCCCAAATCTGTTTCTCTACAATAAATTGGATATTTTCTGGAATGTAATAAACCATGTGTATAGCTTGACCTTCTTGAAGGGATTTTGGAGGGCATGTAGTCTTTTTAAAAATAGGTAAACTAGGGTCCAGAGAAATGTTTTTCTCAAAGGCTACATAGCTGTCAAATTGAGCTTGGATTGAAAAACACAAATTCAGTATTGAATAAATGAATGAATGAATGAAATAAGTATTTACTATGTGCCAAGCAGAAGCAGAGACATACCTTTTTGGATGGGACCAGTTACCATAATCTGTGACTGGTATGCCCAACACCCTATTGGGGGATGAAGGAAGAGAGAATGGTCAGGAGAGAGACCATCTTAACTCTGTCCCTCATCTGGCTAGTTCCCACTTTAACTATTCTTTCCAAATGGATGCTAAATTGTGTCATTTTTACTTTCTTCAATTTACACATACTACCCACCCCTTGCAATAACAATTTCTGGGGACAAATCCTTGCCTTAATGAGCACTTTGATCAAAAATCATTCATTCCAATGCAGACTTAAATAGGAATTCCCTTCATAAACATCCCTGAATAAGTGCAAATCCAAATACATGGCCCAGCAGATGATGCACTGGTCTTGGAGATGGGTCAGGAAATAATTTATTTTAAATCTGAACTCAAACACTTACTAGCTATGTGACCTTAGGGAAGTTATTTAACCTGGGTTTACCTGTTTCTTTTGCTGTAAAATGGGATTAATAATTGCTTCTGCCTCATATGGTTATTGTGAGGATAAAATGAAATATTATTTTTAAAGTGCTTAGCATAATAGCTAACACATAATAGGTGTTTAAATTCTTCTTTCTTCATTTTTTCCTCTTTTCTCTCCCTTCCTTATCCCTTTCCTCCCTCCTTTCCTCCTTCCTTCCTTCCTTCCTTCCTTCCTTCCTTCCTTCCTTCCTTCCTTCCTTCCTTCCTTCCTTCCTTCCTTCCTTCCTTTCTTCCTTCTTCTCTCCCTCCCTTCCTTCCTTTCTTCCTTTTTTCTTCCTCTGCTGAATTTTTGAGATAGCTCATTTCATTTTTGGACAGTTGTAATATAAGGTATTCCCCATCCTCCCTTACATTAAACATACAGCCACACTCACACACACACATCCACAGATACACACCGTAGCTTTCTATAACCTTCACACTTTATCTCTAACTCTGCCCTCTGGGACTAAGCCCAGCAAATCAAATTCTTCTTTCAGGCAAGAATCGAGATCTTCTCTGTCTAGCCTAAGGCACAATTTGAAATCAGTTTTGGATCACACCAATTCTTCTGGGCTCAGCAGAGCATAATCTATCATTAAGGCCTGTTATGTTTTTATTTCTGTCATCTCAGAGCCTAGCAAAATGCCTTGCCCATCTTAGGTGCTTAATAAATGTCACTGAGTGAATTGTTTACTAAAACCCTAATGCTGTGTTATACATTATACTGAACTTCTCTTCAGTCCAATTAAACACATGTTTTGAGTTCTTGCTATAATACCTCATGTCTATTGGTGTTTACAAAGAGCTTTTCCTATAACAGCCTTCTGAGGTAAGTTTGGGATAATTTTTAACCTTTTTTTTAATGGATATCTTTTCTTTTTATATCACTTTCATTACTAAATGCATCTTCTGCCACCCTGCCACCTAGAAAAAGCATTCTGTATAGCAAAGACTAAAAACAAAAGAGGATGAAGAAAAATCCCTTCAGCAAAACCAAGTAATGTATCAACTGTTTTTGACAGTATAATATTCTAAATCCATAGTCCCCCTACGTCAAATGAAGGAAATACATGTTTTTATTTTTTTCTGAGATAATTTATACTGCATACTGACAGAGCATTGTTTCATCTTTTCATGTCCATTTCCTTTTTTTAGTTATTACCTATATTATTTTGCTAATTTGACTTATGTCATTGTGGTTCAATTTAGATATCTTCCTATCCTTTGGTTGTTGGAATCTTTACAAATTGTTAAGTCATTAGAGTTGATAGAGACAATAAATATCTAATTAAGCATGGTTCAGTATCCTTGATCTAATCTTACAAAGAGATGTTTTGGGCCAGAACCTGAAACAAGGTACTAAGTAGAACTAATTGATACAATGCTTGTGTTCACACCAGTACTCATTGGAATTCACAAGTATGGGAGATTCACAAAGCAAACTTTGTAACTTTGTGAATTCACACCTCCCTTAGGTGTGCCTCCAGAAGGAGGAGTCAACCGTTGGGAAATGATATATAAGAAGCAGACTCAGTCAGGAGTTCAACTGAATTTAGATAGAGAGGGGAGTGTCAAGTGAGTTCAGCCAGAAGCCCTCTCTGAGGCAACACCGATTCACCTTTGTGCTGGCTGGGCTGAAGGACAAACCTTTGGATTTGGAGACATTCGGAGGGAGCTCTTGGCACCAAGCAGAGAGATAGGCCTCTAAACTAACAGGGCTATATTGGAGGCAATAAAAGATCTGAACTTTTATCACCTGGCTGTGTTTTTAGGTGATTATTACTTTCAACTGCAACTAAGGCTGCCTCCAGAAAACCTCCCCAAGAAACTTGCTTTCTCCCAGAGTAGGAACTATTATATTTTAAAAGAAGAAAATCACCACATTTTGGCACCCTGAACATGGGACTGACAGGCCTCTCAGTGGATTTCAGTGGAAAAGCTCCAATCCTGATTCCAGTGGAAAAGTCTCCTCAACCCAGAAATTAGGATGAGTACAACAAAGAAATTTTGTTAAAAGAGTTAAAGTAGAATTTCATCTAAGATGGGACAGATGTTTAGAAAACAGCCTTCTTGTTTATGTTCAAGGAAAATGTTTAGAGAGCATTGTCAAAGTTATGGAAAGCCAACGTTTGATTATAATTTTGGAGCAAATCACTGAACTTTTAGGAACTGTTAAGAACATATATCCTTATTTCTCTCTGGAAAAAGAATTGGATTTAGACAAGTGGAAATTAACAGGAGAAAAACTGGGTGAATACTACAGGTTTAATCTAAATTTAATGGAGTGGAAATTAGAAGGAAAGGATCTTTGTCAATTCTGCAATAAAAATGCAATTTTCAAAGACATACTTAATACATATAATTTAATACAATTGGCTTTAGGAAATTTTATAAGTATTAAAATAAGGAAAAAGAAGAAACAACAGGAAGGAGAAGTGCCAACTAAACTAGGTGAAAAGAATGGAGTTAATTACAATTCTGAGTGTGATGCTAAACAGCAGGAGGAATTAGATAATTCCACATCTCATGACCCTCCCCCCTCAATTAACCCTTCATGGATGGAGGAAGAAGGGGGAGGAAGATAAGCAGAAACACAGTTAGCTTCTTCTGTAAAGCAGAATATGACAAGATTAGGAGAGGCATTAACTAAAGCAAAAAATAAAGGAGAAGATATATCTGATTTTATAACTGCATATCCTGTGATTGAAAAGCTTGACTCTTCAGGTCAAAAAGAGGGAAAATACACTCCTTTTAATTTGGAAAAAAAATTAAAGATTTGAAAAAGGGTTACACTCTTTATGGGGCTACATCCTCTTATGTTAAGATGTTACTAATTTTTCTAATGAAATCTTAACCCCAAATGATTGGAAATCCATAGCTAGAACATGTCTAGAACTGGGACAAAATTTATTGTGGCTTTTGGAGTATCGTGAATTATGTAGGATTCAAGCCCAACTCAACAGGCAAACAGGAGTTAATGTATAAATCACTTTTGACCAACTATCTGGTGAAGGTCAGTATAGAGAAAATTCAGAACAGATTTATTATCCCACACCAGTGTATGAGCAAATTTCTAAGGCTGCAATAAAAGCTTGGAATTCTCTCCCTGGACAGAAGGATGGAAGTAAAGCTTTCACAAAAATAGAGCAAGGTCCCAATGAACCTTTTGCTGATTTTGTGGGACGTTTGCAAACAGCTGTAATAAGAACCATTGGAGATAATGCTGCCACAGAAATAATGACTAGACATTTGGCTAAGTAAAATGTTGATGAGGTTTGCAAAAGAATTATATGGGGGCTAGACAAAGATGCTCCTTTAGAGGAGATCATAAGACGCTGTGCCACAGTGAGCACAAATGCTTATTATACCCAAATTATGATGAACATGGAAAGACAGGGTCTCTCTTGGCAAGGAACTTCTAGAGAAACTCGTCAATGTTTTCAGTGTGGAAAAGTTGGACATTTGAGAACTCACTGTAGATATGGAGATAGAGTGAAAAGACAGGGTGAGAGAATAAAACCCCAAACCCCATGTTTGGTGAATTTCTTTTTGGTATAGTAATATTTATTACATCATTCTAATGCAATTTCATATTCATCTCTCAACTGGTGGCACCTACTTTGTTTTTAGCTCTTTTATATATAGGAAGCACCACATTCTCTCCTGTGCAGTTGAAGAGACATATTCAGGCAGATGAAGTAAGTTTTACAAGTTCACAAAACCATTTAGTAAGTGGTCAGGAATTGAGCCAAAGTCCTTTGACTCACAATTCATTTCTCATTCTACTAAGCCATCTTGCTTTTTTTTTTTTTTTTTTCTATAGACTAAGAAGAGTCAGATATAGTACCTTCTCTCATTACTTCACACCTAGAAGGAATGAACTCATACAAAATATAATGTGAAAAGGTCAAAACAAAGGTTCAGTGTAATAATTTTGAATATTAAAAAATGGAAAGAGGAAGGAGCATTGAGTTCTAACTTGAGTGGAATCAGGGAACGTGCCATGGAAGAGTCAGTTTCTGAGCTTGCCTTTTTGGAATGAACAACATAAGGAATTGCTACAAATAAGTAAAATCAAGAACTATTTAATAAAGATTTATTAAAGCAATAAAAGGTGGAATAAATAGACAAATCATGGCTATCAGAATATATGTCTTTATAAGTGATATAGATAACCTTTTAAACAAACAAAAACCACCAAATATAAGCCTTAATGCATACAGATGAAATGCATAGGGAAAGGTGTAATGACCGTGTATTTAAAATCAGCCGGAGTCAGGAATTCAGATTAAGGGGAAAATCTTCAATCTTTATTGAAGTGAAAAGGTGAAAAAAAATTGTGATAGCAATATGGGCAAGAAGGATTGCGATAGCAATATGGGCAGCTGTGACAGGAAGCCAGCTAGCAGAGAGAGACCTGAGCTGAAGGGCTGTTGCAATAGCAATGCCAGCAGCTGTGTCAAGACATCAGCCAGCAGTCTCTCCTTCTGCTTCCCTTTCTACTCCCTTGCCTTCACCCATCAAAAACTTTATTTCCTCTACAACACATCAGGACTTGCACAAAGAGTGGGTGGGGGCCATTCTTTCTCCAAGCATATATATTAATAGAGTATGGTCCAATTACTGTTTAGCCTCACATGCTTGGGACCTCAGTGCATCAAATCAAGCCTCAGCCCATTACATCTCCCGCTTTCTTTTGTTTTAGAACACAGGTGGTCATGCCATCCCTGACTCCTCACGGAGGTCAGAGCCCCCAAGGGGAGGTGAACCCAATTCCCCTGACTTCTCAGGAAGGGGAGATGAAAGCACTAAAAAGGAGATGATCATGCCCTCCCTGACATCTCAGGAAGGGAGATGAAAAGCACCAAAGGGAAGTGGGGGTTGCTAGCGAATTTCTGAGCTGAAGGGTCTTATTATGCACAAACCCATCAGCATGGGAGGTATTACACAAGCACATAGCAATAACGCAGAGGCTATTAGTGATGACTCTTCCCACAGTCAGTGCAGGCTTGATGTGGTGTAACAAACATGAATTGTACATGCAAGTAGCGATATAACAATATAAATCAACATGGTGTTGAAAAAGATTGCCAGGATTCCTAGAAGGAGAGTATGTAAACAGCAGTCACACATACGCCTTCTTCAGCAGCCAAGAGATAGTCCTAAACCAATCTATTGTCCATTGCTTCACATATCAGGGAATCCAATGATCACCCCAGGTTTTTGAAGTCCTCCAAAAGTCTTTTTATGTGTTAGGGAATCCAATGATTACAGCAGATTTTGAAGTCCTGTAACAGTCTTATCATTTCTCAGAAAATCCAATGATTCCTGAGGGCTTTCAAGTCTTATGTCTCAAAGAATCCATTCCTGAGGGTTTTCAAGTCCTACAACAATCTTATGTCTCAAAGAATCCAATGATTCCTGAGGATTTTCAAGTCCTACAACAATCTTATCATGTCTCAGAGAATCCAATGATTTATGAGGGTTTTCAATCCTACAACAATCTTATGTCTCAGAGAATCCAATGATTCCTGAGGGCTTTTAAGTCCTATAACAATCTTATGTTTCAAGGAATCCAATCATTCCTGAGGGTTTTCAAGTCCAACAATTTTCTATGTCTATGAGTCATACACCATAACTGCCATACTCTTTCAATGGTGCTCACAATCAGCAACAGAACCATCCGATATTTCTTGGGTCTTCTCCTTCATTTCAAGGGTTTGCTCCATCTCTCTGCGATGGACAAGGCGAATATGGCTCTTTGGCACCCATCTGATTCCTTCTCCTCCTGTAAAAATATAAGCAAACCCTCTTCCCCAAGTAGTTAACTGTTGGAATCTTTACAAACTGCTAACTCATTAGAGCTGATAGATTATTGATCTGATCTTACAAGATCTGATCTTGTTTTGGTCTAGAACCTGAAACAAGGTACTAAGTAGAACTAATTGATACAATGCTTGTGTTCACGCCTTTACTCATTGGAGTTCACAAGTATGAGAGATTCACAAAGTTAACTGTGCAACTTTGTGAATTCACACCTCCCTTGAAGCTCTTAGGGCCAGAGAGCACTATGGGAGAAAACCCATAATCCCTCTCTCTCTCGTATCCCACAATTCCTCTCTCTTGTATAAAAGAAACAGACAGAGGCTCTTGGACAGATTTCACCGGAATTACATGAAGAGTGGAGCTGGCTAGAAGCTGAAGAAAGCAGAGGCAGAGGCTGAAAGACAAACCTTTGGATTTGGAGACATTCGGAGGGAGCTCTTAGAACCAAGCAGAGAGATAGGCCTGTAAAAATCTAGCTATCCGGGCCCAAGAAAAGAGACAAGACTTGGAAGGAGAAATAAACATTTGTATTTTTACCAGCTGGCTGCATTTGGGGTAATTATTGATCTGAACTGATACTAAGGCTGCCTCCAGAAAATCTCCTCGAGAAACCTTCTCCCCCAGAGAGAACCATCATTTTATATTATATATTTTAAAGAAGAACAAGAATCACCACAGTTAACCTATCTAATTCCCTTCTATTTCCCACTTTCTGGATCTCTCCACATTACCTGGCGATTATCTAAAGATAGTGGAGCTGTTTGCACTGGACACTGCCCCATTGTGGGTGGGGGCCATTCTTTCTCCAAGCATATACATTAATAGAGTATGGTCCAATTACTGTTTAGCCTCACATGCTTGGGACCTTAGTGCATCAACTCAGGCCTTAGCCCATTATAGAAAGGTAGTTAACTACCTTTAATTTAGTTTAGGAGGCTATTATGAAAGAAAACTGGATTTAGATCCAAAATATCTGACTTCTAGTTTTGGCTATATCTCTTATTAGTTATGTGGATTTTTTTTTTTTGAGCCTTTATGTGTTTATCTATAAGATATAAATAATAGTAAGGATGCTTGGTGGTTTAGAGGAGAGACTGCTAGATTTGGATTAAGGAAGACAAGTTTAAATATAGCTTTAGATACTTAGTAGATGTGTAACTTTGGGCCAATTGATTAACTTGACAATACCATATTAAGATTTCCTATTACAATCAATTGGAGAAGGAAATGACAAATCACTCCAATAACATTACCAAGAGAACTCCTTGGCCAGTATAGGCCAAGAGTTGGACATGACAATGATTGAACAACAACATCATAATCAAGATTTAAATTTCAGAGAATGATGTATACATATATTAAAAACATTTTAATGAGAGTATCAGAAGAGAATATAAAGACTTGTACAAATGACATTTCACAGTAGACCACGACTTGACTGTTAATACAATGTGTTTAAAGATGTAAAGAATATGAGATTTCATTGTGCCTATTGTTTCTTGACTATAAAAATAAAAACTTTTTATTCAATGGAACAAAGCATCACCTTAAAAGCCTACTTGAAGCAAGGTATCTTTTACCATGCTTTTGTCAAAGTTACACATGATTCTTTGAAAAAATTAGAGATAAGCTTTTTAGTGATCTTCTGATTATTAATCAGGAGAAATGTAAAACAGAAAGCTCTATACTTCCCCAATGTATTTGCCCCAGTCCAGTGAGATCATAGAGTAGCATTCATCTACCCTATTTAACTCAAAATATAGGCAATATATGAAGCTGTTTATCTTGTCTACTAGAGTGGTAGACATAGGATTGTGATGGGTCAGAGAAACCTTTTAGATGGGTATATATGCCAAAACTAGGGAAGGCTGGGAGCAAAGAGATTCTTCCAGACTGCAATGTCCTAATAAGATTGTAATGACATTTCTGTCCATCTTGATTTTGTCTAAAACATGCCTAGGGGTCTGAGCTGTAATTGAAGAAGATGTCAGTCTGATGAGCTTGGAACAAAATCACAGGCCATTTGAGTTTCTAGCCACTGCCTTAGGTTAGAGGTCAGCAAAAGAAGAGTAAATGTCCTGGGATGGACCTTCTGTGGTCCGGGCCCTTTATTCTGAGCAGCTAGGTGGTATGGGGGATACTCAGACTTGGAGTAAGGATGATCTGAGTTCAAATTCTCAGATACTTACTAGTTGGGTGGTACGGGGCAAGTCACTTAATCTCTCTGTGTCTCAACGTCCACATCTGTAAATATCTAATAATAATAGAACCTATTATTTGTAAAACACTGAAATTTAAAGTCCTATATAAAAGCAATTATGTTTCATTCATTTCAGTTATATATAACTCTTTGTGACCCATTTAAGGAATAATTTGCCATTTTCTTTTGTAACTTACTTTACAAATGGGGAAACAGAGGCAGACAGGATTAAATTATTCTTTCAGGGCCACACACTAGTATCTGAAGCTAGATTTGACTTCTGACTTGACAGGTGGTCAAATCCACTCATTCCCTTTGTAGATGAGGGAACTGAGAAAATAAGAATACATTACTTGCCTAAGACAACACCACAAATAAATGGCAAATAAAGATTATATTCTCTGTCTAGCTGAGATCAGATCATTTATAAATTGAGAGCAATGATCTCTGCTTTGCTGGCCTGCTATTCTATCCACATGCCATGTAGCTGTCCCCTATAAAAACAATGATTTATGATTATAATTATGATTGTTCTCCATCCCATAGGCTGCACTCATAACCCTGGTCAATGATCTTAAAATACATGCAAATAGTAAAAGAAGGACCAGCTCAGAAACTATGGATAACTCAGTACAAACCCATCTCTACTATTTGAATCACACCTCAGAGCACTGGTTCTGCTTTTATATGGTATGTTACTCTGAAAGTAACAATTACATCAGGCAACAATTGCATAATTTTCATGTAGAATGACAGAGGGCTCTGCATGTGGTAGGTGGTTAAAGATATGTTTATTTAATTGAATTCCTCAAAACAATATAAAGAAGAAGAAGAAAAAGCTTCCAATTTGGCCCTAACCCTTGAGTTACATTTTATTTTGTCCCCTAGAGAAGACTCTAGCTTGTATTCTTTGTTCTAGTGCCCCTTTGTGTGCTAATATATACATACATATCTATCTATCTATCTATCTATCTATCTATCTATATGTATATATATATACATATAGATAGATAGATAGATATAATAGATATAATAGACTTAAACTCTTGTGACATATCAGCTAGGGTAGGTGCTACCCAACATCAGGGTCACAAATATCTGGCACATGCTGAGTTGTAAGAGCCTCTGATTTCCATTGCCAGAGGCTTGGCAGAGCCCAATAGCAGACTTGTTCCATGGAGCTATTTAGAAGGTTTAGACTAAGCCCAATAAATACTGTGGAATTCTTTCCCATTCCAAGTAGTTTCCAATATACTGAGCTGCTAACAATCCCCTGCATGTATAGTGCATTTTATAATCTACTAAGTACTTTCACATCCATTACCTTATTTGATTTGCACAACAAAGCCTGAGAAAGCCAAGCAGAGATTATTGCTCTCATTTTATAGATGAGGAAGTTTATAGAAGGGAGTTTGTGATTAGCCCTCATATCGACAGGACTGGTCTGACACTAGAACTCAGAGCTTCTGCCTGTGGGAGGTGAAAGAGAAGAAACAAACAGTTATGGAGCCCTGGGCAAGGCTCACTAAGTGTACCAACAAGTCACAATAAAACAATTCCTAGGAGTCTTCTAATGTTTTCTTGGATCTGTCATATTTGGCATTTTATATGATGCAATAATATTCCATTATATTCATATATCATAATTTGTTCAGTCATTTCCTAGTTGATGGGTATTAATTTTGTTTCTTGTTCTTTGTTACAACAAAAAGTGCTACTAGAAATATTCTCCATATTATAGTTTCCCAAATTCTTTCATATCATAGTTGCAAAAATATGTTGCATTATGAATTAGGAATGTATTTCTTTTGATAAACCAGGCCAAAACTTGAGCTCCTCTACTTTTTAACGGCCACCATCTTCTCTGAGAAGCACCAGAGTAGTCAGTTGCAGAGGGTACCTCCCATCGTGCTGCTGGCATCAACATATGGGATCAGGATCTCCCAAATTTTTCAATAAAGTTGAGTTCATTGCTGGAAACATCCCACTTATGTGCCACTATTGGGTCACTCACACTCAAACCAAAAAGCACAAGATAGAAGAGACATCCAGAAACCCAGACTCAAGGTAGCTTAATTGAATCCTTGCCTAGTTGTCATGACCCAGTGGTGGCTATTTCTGCAATGTGATTCTCTCCCACTCCTTAAAACAAAGTGGGAAAGCGGAAGTTACTTGTCACAAAAAAAGAAAGAAGACAGACAGACAGACAGAGACAGAGAGATTGAGACAGAGACAGAGACAGAGAGATTGAGACAGAGACAGAGACAGAGAGATTGAGACAGAAACAGAGACAGAGAGATTGAGACCTCTAGAGACAGAAAGAGACAGAGGCAGAGAAACAGAGACAGAAACAGAGAGATAGAAATAGAGACAGAAAGAGACGGAGGCAGAGAAACAGACAGAGACAGAGAGAGATCAAAAAAAAGACAGAGAGAGGGAAAGAGAAGGAAAGTGAAAGAGATACAGAAACAGAGACAGAGAGAAACAGAGTCAGCGATAGAGACAGAAAAAGAGACAGTGAGAGAAACAGACAGACACAGAGATACTATTTAGAGACAGAGACAAAGAGAACAGAAGCTGAGTTGTCTCTTTAAAAAAAAAAAAACTAATATAGTGCCCTCCTATCTTGAGAGTTTTATTAGAGAAGACCAAAGAGCTCCCCCAGAGTTTGTTGCAGTATTCGAAGCTTTCAGAGCTAAGCACACATTTCTCCAAAGTGGCAGCACAAATCATGCTTTTTACCCTCATCACACATTCAGGAGTCTCTTCTGTCTTCAAAAAGTTCATAATTTCTCCTAAGTCTTCTTTCTTGGTTTTTGCATAGCAAAATGAGTTTGTTTATTGTTAATTTAATGCTACTAATAACAGTGATGATGATAATGAACATGACTAAGTGTATTCTCATTAATTTGTGTGTGTATGTGTGTGTGTGTGTGTGTGTGTGTGTGTGTGTGTGTGTGTGAAACAGGTTAAGTTTCTAGCCCAGGGACTGACTGGATTTGAACTCCGGTTCTTTTAACTCCAAGACCGATTCCTTGAATCATTTTCAAAACAAAAATATAGATGAAGTGGGAGCAAACCCTGGGACAGATACATGTTCTCCATTCATGGTCATCTCAGAATGCCAGGAGGTGGCTGTTAGAGATGCTACATCCAAAAGTTGAGAAAGGAATGGGGAAGAGGGGGTCAAGGTAAGACCTGACTGGGGTATAATAGGAAGCAAGGAGGAAGTATATTATTTGATGGGACTTCCTGTTTTTAGCTATTCTTCTTACGACGGCATTAAATTCAGTTATTTGTACATTACTGAAAGAATGTAATTGCAGTCACAAGTATCTAAATTTAAATGTCCAGAGGTAAAATGCTCACCATTGTTATGACTGCCCCATGGTATGGCAGAAAATTTAACAAAACAAATAAACAAACAAACAACTGTTATTTGAAACAAAGTCAAAAGAGGTGAGTTCAAATTCTGACTCAATTTTGGCAATTCTTGGAATATCTCTGAGCCCCTCAGTTTCCTAATCTATAGAATAGGGATTATCACACTTGCCCTACCTGCAACATAGAAGTGGAGATGGTGAAGTGGGAAGGATGTTATGTTTCAAAAACCTTAGGACATTATTAAAAATATGAACTATTCTGATTGCTAGTCAAAAGTGTCCTTCTCTCATACCAGATTGCCTTAAGCTGATGATTTTAGGCAGTTCAATGGCCCATGCAATTTCAAAGGCATTTGGCTGCTTCTCTTAGGAAATAAAGTGCGTAGGCTTACTTTCATCTCGGTGTTTATTAATGTTCAAGGTATTGTGTTAGGTTTTGGGATTGTTAAAAGAAAAATAGGATTCCCTCTCAATATTCATCTTCCCTCCTCTCCCAATTTATGTTCTACTGGTTAAGACAATCTGGATATCCATGGATAACCAGAAGTCAATTTGATGAAAGGAGTGAGCCCAACAAGGAAAACTGGTTGAAAGCTTCCCAGAGGGGACTGTCACCTGAGCTGAACCTTGGAGGAAGATAAGGTAGATAACCTAGAAAAGAGAAAACTTAAGGGGAGCAGACTATCTGTCTTTTAGTTTTCTTGCTCCCCCTTAATTCTAATGCCTTCCCTTTATTATTTCCAATTTCTCTTGCTTGTTTATACATACTTGCTTACATATTATCTCTCCAATTAAACTATGAGAATCTGAAGAGTAGAGATTGTTTTTTGCCTTTCTTTGTATTTTCTGAATTTATCACAGCCTGTGACACATAGTAGGCATTTCATAAATGTTTATTGATTGATTGATTATATTCAAGGGTTATTCCATGGAAAAGATAATGACTTATTCTCTTTTGACAGAGAATAGAACCAGAGTCATATGGTGGTAAGTTGTAAAAAGAGTAATTCAGGCCTGAAGGAATATTTTCCTAAACATTAAGCTTAGGACAGTTTTTGGCACATAGTAGGGATCTAATTAATGTTTATTTATTGAGTGATTGATATTGATTGATCAAAGCTGGCACAAAGAGATCTGGACAACCTTCTAAGAGACTGTGTTTTCTCTCGTTGGAGGTCCTCATGGGAGGTCTATATTATAGAAAAGATTCCTGTTCAATTATATGTTGGACTAGATGAACACAGAAGGCACTTCTAGCTCAGAAATTCTGTGAAATGTAATAATGCCTTTTCCATGGGGGAAGGAGGGATGCAATTCTGCATCTGTTTTCTCTTCTCTTCAGGATAGAACAAAGTTGCTGAACTATGTTAGCAGTGAGAAGAAACTAGATTGGACATGCAAGGCAAGGAGACCTGGGTTCAAGTAAAAGTTCTGGATGTGTGGTCCTGGGAAAGTCATATAACTTTTCAGTGCTTTTGGCATATCTCTAAGGACATAAGTTGCAGTGATGTTGCCAACTGGCATTAGTAATTGAAATTTTCTTATCTGGGAGTGATCTAAATCAATGAAACCATATTGGTTTGGTTTCCATTCTTAATAGTCAATTAGCAAATGGAGAGGAGGTGGTGAGAAAGCCAAAAAAACCAAAGTCAGAAGAACCTAGAAGAGATTTAAATGGAAATATGATTGTTGTCTTCAAACAAATTGGTGAGATAGTTGTTTGGAAGTGACTTTTCCTGCCTAAAGTGAGCAGAAATAAGAGTGATTGATAGAAGGATGCTGTGGAAGCAAATTGAGGCCTTAGTGTTTTTGGGTTGTCTCAAGTGAAGGGTATGACATCAGTAAAAGTTTTCAAGTGGAGGCAGAAAGACCATCTTTTCAAGGTACTTTCTATATGAAATTTGTGTTCTAGATTAGATGGCCTCTGAAATCCCCTTACACACAGACATTATAATTTCAGAATAGTATAAGGTGTTGTTCAATAGTTTCAGTCCTAACTCTTCATGACCCCATTTGGGGTTTTCTTGACAAAATTACTGGAGTGGTTTACGATTTCCTTTTCTAGTTCATTTTACAGATGCAGAAACTAAGGTAAACAGAGTAAAATGACTTACCCAGGGTCACACACACATTAGTGTATTAGGTTCACTAATAAGTACCTGAGATCACATTTGAACTCAGGAATATGAGTCACTGCTCCCTCTTCCTATTCCACCTTCCTGTTTCATTCCGACTCTATTTTGCCCTCTGAAGCTAGGTGTTGCAGTGCATAGAGTATAGCACCTAGAGTAAAGAAGACCTGAGTTGAAATCCAGATTCAGACACTTTTTAGCTGTGTGACCTTGAGCAAATTACTTCCCTCTTATTTCTTTAAATTAAATTAATTTGTTTTTTGTTCCATTTTAAGTCCTGAACTGTCTTCCTCATTCCTTCTCCACTCAGAACTAGAGCAGGGTTTCTTTAACTTTTTCCACTAGTGATCCCTTTTTGCCCAAGGAATTTTTATGTGACCCCATCTGGAATCTGAACTTAGGTGTTTTTGGTAACATTTGTGCATATGCAGTGTATAGTGTGCATGTATGTTTAGAACCAAGGTTTCAGTGAAGTCACATGATATAACATGGGCAAGTGCTGCCAGAAACACCTTGAATTCATTAAGTATTTGATTTTGAGTTAATTCTTCTTTGTTACATTCAGAAACCTTTTACTGTTCAAATTTTTCATGGCCTCAAATTCAATTATGTGACCCCAAATGGGGTCAGGACCCATCATTTTAAGTGGCTTTGCTGTAGAGAGGGTCACCATTTGATACAGATTTATAAATATATGTAAAAGCATATTATGCATACTTCTGTTTATCAGATCTTTCTCTGGAAGTAGATAGCATATAAATACTCAAATCAATTATAAAGGACCTATGAAAGAATATTTAATTAATATTAATTATTTTCATAGCATCAGTGATAAAGATTGCTACCCACCTTCTGACAGAGAAATGATTGACTGAGTTCCCAGAATAAGATTTTGTTTTTGAACTTGGCCAACATAGGAACAATTTTTGCTTAATCATGCATATTTGTTATAAGTGTATTCTTTTTCTTTCTCAGTAGAAGGAGAGATGGAAGAGAGGGAAAATAAATGCTTTTTGAATGAAAAAAAAAACCATAAAAATAAAATAAATAACAATTAAAAACAAACCTAAAGGGGAAAGAGGACTGATTAAGGTAGAAGAAAATATGATTTAATTAGACATTAGAGACTGATAAAATTAAAAAGACCTGAGAGGATTTCTTGGCCACTTTTCCCTCCACCCTCTCCTCCTTCTCTTCTATGGCATATTCCCTGACAGATGATCATAGAGCCTCTGCTTTGAATATCTTCACTGATATTCAAACTCATTGTCTCTGAAGGCAGTCTATTCTATTGTTGGACTGCTCTGATTATCATTTCTTTCTTATATTTAGACAAAAGATGCCTCCTTTTAAAGTGTCCCCAGTAGTCCTAAAGTCATTTAAAATAATTCTAATATCTCTGCAATGTGACTGTGAATGTCACAAATACACAAATTCATTCATCATGTCTTCCTTATGTTTTCTTAGTTCTATTCCAAAGGTCTTTGCTTCCTTTATTTAATCCTTAGATGGCACAACTTTTCAATGCTGTCACATTTTAGTTTCTCTGATGTGATATACCTTCCATTTGTCATTGTACTACTTAAATAAAATATAGTGCCTTGAACTGGGCACAATGTTCTAGATATAGACTGATTGACCCTATAGTCCAGTGGAACTATTTCAACTCCATTGACTGAGTGCAGAGACAAGAAGTGAGTCTGGTGCAGGTAAAGCATCAGGGAGTCATTTGTTGTATAGTCACATCCAACTCTTATTTGCAAAATCATCCTCTCTCAAAAACCTGGGGAATCAGTCAAGAGGAGGATTTGGGTTCAAATCTCTACCCATCAATTTGTTTATCTTCACTGGTCAAGTTACTTTCCTATTATTAGAATTTTTTCCCTCATCCATAAAAGTGCTATAATAAAATCTGCCTTCTTACAGCTTCCCTCACAAGAGTATTGTTAAAAATACAGAAATGTCTTTAGAATATGTTCTTTCAGTGGTGCCTAACTCTTCATGATCCCATTTAGAGTTTTGTAGGCAAAGATACTGGAAACAGTTGACCATTACCTTCTCTAGCTCATTTTATACATGAGGAAATGAAGACAAATTGGGTGAAATGGCTTGCCCAGGGTCGCACAGTTATAAAGTATCTGAGACTGAATTTAAACCCATAAATATGAGTATTCCTGATTCCTGGTCTGGATTTTATCCACTGAGGTAACTAGAAGCCCCATAATAACTCATAGTTTGCATTTACATAGCACTTTCAGGTTTGCAAAGCACTTTATGTATAACTCCTTTGATCATCACAGCAACCCTGGGAAGTAAGTGTTCTTATTCTTATTTCATAGATAAGAAAATTGAGGCATCCAGGAATTAAGTGACTTGTACAGGGTCACACAGCTAATAAGTGTCTGAGGCTACATTTGAACTCAAAAGATGAATCTTCTTG
Organism: Antechinus flavipes; assembly: GCF_016432865.1. Lineage (NCBI taxonomy): Eukaryota > Metazoa > Chordata > Mammalia > Dasyuromorphia > Dasyuridae > Antechinus > Antechinus flavipes. The sequence goes on from NC_067398.1 coordinate 629,814,154, forward strand.
ACTGAAGACCTGGAATTTTATCCACTGCACTATCTGGCTGCCCCAGGAAAGCCATAGGTAGACAAAAATTTCTATGAAAAAAAAAACAAACTGATAATTTTTCATAGACTGCAAGCTGAAAATAAGTCAACATTCAATGCAACATAGTATCTCCACCCCCACCCACCACTTTTTTCATTTAAAAATATATCTTATGCTACATCAAGAGATACATAGTATATACAAAGGAAGAAATCATAGATTTACTATTCTCTGTTTTAGTGAGATTTCATCTAGATCACTGCGTTTAATTCTGGACACCACCTTCTAGGAAGCATCATCCTAAACTAGAACTTAGCAACATGAGAGTGACCAAGATGATGAAGGTCTTCAGACTATGACAAACTAGGCTCTGTAGAAATAATGGTTAGGCAGCCTGACTGGTACAGCTGAATAGGGATCCAGAAAGACCCTGAGTTCAAGTTCTGCCTCAAGTACTACCTATGTGATCTAGTGATTAGCTTCACTCACACCAGTTTCCTCATCTGTAAAGTGGGAATAATAACAGTACTTATCTCATGTGTTTGTGAAGATCATGTGTAACATGTATAAAACATTTTTCAAAGCTAAAAGTGCTGCATAATTGCTAATTATTATTAGGCCAGAGAAGGGAAGATCTGGATAGAAGGGGAGGAAGTTTTTAAGTATAGAGAAGTGGGGGAGATATCGATTTTCAGTATGTGAAGGGTTGTCACTAGAAAGAAGGATTTGATTCATTCTATTTGGTCTCAGCGGACTGAATTAAGGGAACAAGTGGGTGGAAATTGCAGAGAGCTAGAAAAACTTTGAGGTAAGAGAAAACTTCCTAATGACTTATATAAAAGGGCAATGTACTGCCAAATGAGATGGTACTATTACAACTAAGACTTTTGAGGGCTGGCACTGTCTTGGTATCCCAAGAATGTATGGTATCTAAAATATTTCTAGTAAATGTTCATTGATTGATTGACTTACTAGAGGTCTGCAAGTGGAGATCAGAAAAATTAGAATCTCAGAATTTCTGAGTTGGGAGGGACCTTAGAGACCATCTCTTCCCATCCGAACTTGAACTTCAGGAATTTTTCTTTAATGAAAATAAATGACTATTTATCCATTTCCTGAAAACCTCAAAAGATTTGGGGGTAGAGTGGGACTTAATACTTCTTAAGCAAAGCTTCTTAAACTGTGGGTTGCAACCCCATAAAGGGTCACATCACTGAATGTGGGGGTTGTAAAAAATTTGGCAACAGTAAATTCTGAATGTTCTATGTCCTGTAATGTCAAACATTCCACCAAGATTTAATTCTTTAAAAATAAACAATTATATCCATCTTATTAATAAGCAAATTTTCTTTTGTCTTTAATAAATGGTAAAATTAATGTATACAAAAGAATTATGTTAAAATAAGTTTCATTATGGTTTATTATCAGTAAATATTTTATCTCTATATCTATTTTACTTACCTATGTATTTGGAGTCACATCAAAATTTCTTGGGAAAAAGGGGTTGTGAATGGAAAAAGTTTAAGAAGCCTTATTCTTGATATACATTACACTTTCATTGAGTTCTAATTGTTCAGAAGTTTGTCTTAGTAGGCGTGATCCTAGGCAAGTCTTTTAATTTCCCTCTGCCTTAATTTCCTCATTTGTAAAATAGGGATAATAATAACACCTATTTTACAAGGTTGTTGTGAGATCAAGTGAAATAATATTGATAAAGTACTTAGATGATGTGTTCTTGTTCAGTCATTGAGTCATGCATGTCTGACTCTCCATGATTCCTTGGGATTTTCTTGGCAATGATAATGGAGTTTTTTGCCATTTCCTTCTCTAATTTTTTTATTGTTATTTATTGTTTATTTGTCTTTGCTCTCAAAGAGGACCATGAAATCAGAAAGGTAATGCCAAGACCTGTGAGTGGATTGGATTTTGTGAGAGAGGGCTGTGCAAGGTCAGCTGCCTCACTTTTCTCTCCAGAGTCATCTGGGTCCAATGGCCAGCTAGAGATCAAGATGATTGAAGATGGCCCTGGATGAAGTGGGAGACCTTGATCTTTTAAAGCTTAGGTCACCTTTTACTCTCCAATATATTAAGGCAAGCAGAGGTTAAACCTGGAGTCATATACACTAATGACTGTCTGAGGTCATATTTAAATTCAGATCTTTTTGACTACAAGTGCTAACCACTGAGAAACCTAGCTTCCTCCAAGGTAAACATAATAAGTATTATATAAATACTAGCTATTTTAGCTATGATGAATCACCTTGCAGTGCTATTGTCATGATCAAAGGAGGAAATGTACCCAACAGTGATGGACATACCCTAAAGCATACGTAAATATGAGATTATTTAACAGATCTTGCAAACTAATTCATATTAAGATACTAATGACCAGTAACAGCTCAATGTGTTGCTCCTCCCAGAACTAAGATGTCTTTAAAAAAAAAGTCTGGAGAGCTAGAAATGACTTTATCCAGGAGAATGAATATCTATTGGTGGAAACTTGAACACTATGTCAGGCATGAGAGGGAGAGGTTCATAGTAATTGCTTATATTTATGCAGTCATTTAAGGCTTATAAAGTAATTTCCTGAAAATAATTCTGTGAAGGACTTAGTAAGTGGAGTAGGGGATAGAGTTCTGTGCTTGGAGTAAGAAAGACCTAAGATCCAATTCAAATTCGGTTTCAGACATTTCTTAGCTGTGTCACTTAATATCTATTTGCCTCTGTTTCCTCATCTATAAAATGGAGATAATAATAGCACCTCTTAGGAATGTTGTGAGGATCAAATGAGAAAATTAAGATGCTTAGCATGATGCCTGGTATGTAACAGACACATACTAACTAAATCTTAGTTATTATTAAATGCTTTATTATTCCCACTTTACAGATAAGGAAACTGAAATTAAGTGTAGTACCTTCTTGTCCAAGGTCATATGTTGAGTAGGAATAGACACAGCCCAGATTTGTTTCTCGACTAAATCTAGTGGTTTTTCCACAACAATCTTGTACCCATAAAATTTCTGGGCAGAAGGCCCTTCCAAATATCCTATAATCACACTGTCTTGGCAATGATCTATTCTACTCAAAAGGAGGAAGACTGAGTCAGATTCTTAGAATAAATCTTGTATGAACTGAAGGAAAAAAAACCCAGCAATAGCAATAATAACTCCCATTTATATAACACTTCAGAGTTGGCATACTTTACATACATTATCTCATTTCACTTTCATTAACACATTTATGAGACAGATATTTTATTATTAGGCTATTTTACAGATAAAAAAACTGAGATTGAGAGACTTCATGACCTGCCCAGGGTCACATATTTTGCTAAGTGTGTGAAGAGGTCTTTCTGTCTACAAGTCCAATGCTATATCCATTCCAGGACTGGCATGAGTGGACCCTACCTTATTTGTATTTTGTGACTGTTCCTTCCAGTATTTTGTGACTGTTCAGAATACTGAGTGATTGTGAATTCCTCAGCAGGTCCTTGACAGATCTTGATTCCACTCACCAGAATCCATTTTTCCAGAGGAAGGATGCTTTGCTTTATCAAGACTTTTGTCAGTCAGTGAGTGGTTACAGGCTAATGCATCCCTCTTGCACATGACATCCAATTTTGATAAGTTCAATCAATGCTCAGAGTATTCCAGGGATCAATTAATGGAAGGCCACTGTATCATTTAAGTCTCATCAAAGCCAGATGTTTACCTATGGACAAGGCAAAAGGGAAAAAAAAAGGAACCACCCAAGGGAATGGAGGCAAAGAAAATCCTTGACCTTTATCCTTCATGAGTGAGGTTTCAGGGAAAGAAACAGGAGTGAGTGGCTGGCAGCTTCATCTACTTCCAAAGGTCAGTAGCTCCACAAATCTGTACCACAAAAAATCATATCTCTGACCTACCTTTTGCCAGATGTTGTGGGGGATACATCCAAAGGGAGGTTGTTATTTAGTCATGGCTGATTTTTTGGTGACCCCATAAACTACAGCTTGCCAATACTATCTATGGGGTTTTCTTAGCAAAGATACTGAAGTGGCTTGCCATTTCTTTCTTTATTGAATTAAAACAAATATAGGTTAAGTGACTTGCCCAGGGTCACACAACTAGTAGGTATATCAGAGGCCAGATTTTAACTCAAGCCTTGACTCCTGGCCCGGTGCTTAATCTACTGAGACACGTTGCTGCCTAGAAATTTTTTTTTTCAAATGCTGTGAGGTTCTGTTAGTTGGAAAATCATGGGATCACTGATTTATAACTGGAAGCTCTCCCTTCCCTAGATAGTAGTTAGCAGAGCTGGATTTTTGAATCGAGGTCCTAGGACTTGAAATTCAGTGCCATTTCCATTGAGCAACATTCTTTTCTGACTAGACTTTCTTTTCTTGCCTTTTGGGAAGCCTTTCTCTCCTGGTTCTTCTCCTTAACTGACCCTCCTTAGTCTCTTTTGCTGAATCATCACTATCTATGTTTCATCTTCTAAGATTGGATGTCTCTGTCCTAGGATCTCCTCTTGGTGATATCATTCACTCCTCTTGGATCTGAAGATCCATTAACCAAGCTAAAATCTCTCTGCTGAGTTCCAGGACACCATTTCAAATTGTGGCAGGTCATCACTACTGGAGATGGTTTAAAAGCATCTGAAAATGTAATATATGTAAAATAAAAGTGATTTATCTTTCCTCTTGAAACTTTACCTCTATTGAAGGTAATTAGTCAACAAACATTTTTAGGCACATACTATGTGCCAGACATTGTGCTAAGCACTGGACAAAATCAGTCCTTATACCTAAGAGTTCATGATCTAATAGGGCTGATAATATGCAAGCAATTCTGTACAGATGAGATATGATACCAGATAAATTGGAGATAACCAAAAGAGGAAAGGCAACAGCATTAGTACTAAGAATGACAAGGATCTACTATTTGAAAAAAATAGTACCTAATATACCTAGATTCCTAATTTGGAGTCATCCTTGATTCTTCCCTGATATTCTACCATTATAATGATATAATACCATTAGCAAATGACTTAAGCTTTCTTCGATTCTATTTCCACGATGTATCTCACAAGTATCACCTTATTTTTGTTCATGTGGTCATCACCCAAGAGGTTCTCATCACTTCTTGCTGAGACTAATATAGTACCATCTACAGTCTCTTTGCATCCATTCTCTCTCTCTCCTCTATCTTCCCCATACATGAATAACCCAGGCTTTGCTCTAGGCTACTGAATTTAAAGTTTCTAATATAAGGAGAATTGGTCACACTTATGGACCTTTGGAAGAATTAAATCAATAGAACTTAGCACTTAGTAATGAGAATTTATCAGCTAATCAATTGGCTGTAATACCTACTGCATGTAGTTATCTAGTATATATCAAGTATAAAACTGTGAATTTCAAAGAATGAAATAATCCCTACTCACACTGAGCTTCTTATGATGGAAAAAAATAGGGAAATATAAAACTGTATCCAGCATAATTATTAATAAATCTATTTACAAAGTAATCAAATACAATGTTGTTTGGGAGTTTGGTCATTGGTTCTTGGGAAGATTAGGAAGGTCTTTATGGCTTAATCAGCATCTTAAAGTTAGAAAGGAAGTCCGTGGGGGTGTTGATATTGAGGGAGTACACAATAGACATTGGAGCCAGCCATAGATATGGAATATAGAGTGTTTATGAAGAGCAGAGAGAGAATCATTTTGGGAGGTTTGAGAAATGTCCAATTAGACTGAAAGGATAGGTTGGAGTAGTTATGGAGGGCTTCAAAAACTTAACAGTTTATTTTTTTCCCTAGAGGAAAAATGAAGTTGCTAGAATTGCTTGAGTTGGGTAGTCTCAAGGTCAGGTCTGCATTCAGGAGAAATTCCTTTGGCATCAGAATGTAGAATGGACTAGATAGATTAGAGACTTGGGTCAGAGACCCCTATTAGGGTACTGTTGTAATAATTAAGGTGAGAGAAGATGAGGCTATCAGATCAGGACATGGAATAACTTTCTCACCCTGGTCAGTTCCACAATTGCTGATCTCCACTCTCAAATGAGGATATGCTTTGTTTATACTGTTTGTCCCAGTCACAATTTGTCGTTTATTTCTCAGTTCATTCCTATACATGGTTTTTCATATAACTTTGATCTTTTCTGTCTGAATGGGTCACTTTCCTGCTCAAATATCCTCACTTTCTCCCTATTCCCTATAGATGTAAATATTAGTTCTTTAACCAATCATTTAAAGTCCTTTTCAATCTGTTCTCCTAACTCCCTTTTCTAACATCTTATTTTGTCCCCCCCCCCTTTTTTCTGGCCAAATTGAACATCTAGTTGTCCTATAATTTTGACACTTTATAATATGGTGTCATGGAAAAACTCTGGATTTGTAGTCTGAAGATTTCAGTTTAAGTTTATGGCCTGCTATTTATTACCTGTGTGACATTAGCTAAATTATTAAATCCCTCTGGGCCTCAGTTTCTTAAGAGAGTGAAATCTATAAAGGGATTTGTAAACTTTGAGGTGTTAGATAGATATGTGATGATAATGCTTCTGGCTGTACCTTCACACAACCCTCCCTCCATCAATGTACTCTCATCCAATAATAACAATAGCTAACATTTATATGGCACTTACTATGTGCTAGGCACTGTGCTAATCATTTAACAATGATTGTCTTATTAGATCCTCAGAACAACCCTTTGAGGTAAGTGCTGTATCATCCCCATTTTACAAATTAGAAAAGTGAGGCAGGCAAATAAAGGTTAAGTGACTTGCTCTTTAGCTAATAAGTGTTTGAAGCCACATTTGAACTCAAGTCTTCCTGATTTCATGTCTAGTATTCTATACACTGTTCCACTTCTCTGCCTCCTGAAATCTCTGTTTCTCAAGATTTTTGCTTTATTTAAGCCTCATCTTAAAGTGGTACCTCTTTCTGGAAGCCCTCTTCACAGCCCTAGTTCTTAGTACATTATCTCTTCTGGAATTAGTTTGTCTTTTACTTAGCTGCATAGGTACCATATACCTCCTGTAAAAAGTCAGCATTTAAGGAACAGAATTTTTCATTGTTGTTGTTGCATTCTGTTTTTGTATGCCCAAATATAGTAGATATAGTAGACACAATAAAGGTTTATTGTAAATTTTGAGGTTTTAGATAGATGTGTGATGATAATGCTTCTGACTGTTCCTGAGTCACAATCTCAGATTAGGTAGAAGGTGATCAGAGATTTGGGAGGTAAGAGGTGAAGAAGGAAAAAGTGGCTTCAAAAATACTTTGACTCTCATTTACATGTAAGTGAAACCATTTTCTTAATAGAATATGACCTTTAAGGTTTTTATGGATGAAGGATTTTCCCACTTCCTTCTCTTCCTTCCCCATTGGACCCCCACCAGCTATTCATACAAAATCCTTTGTAACTTTGTGAATAGTTTCTGAAAATGTCCATGACTAAAAAAATATTTCCTTGTAGTCAATTTGGTAATGAGTGTATCTGATTACCTAGGCTTATGCTAGACAGAATAACAGAAACTCAGTTAAAAGGCTAATAAGACCATTAAATCCAATTCATTCTTGTAAAGAGTCCCTTCTATATCATATTAGAAAAATATTCTAGCCTTTTCTTAAATACTTCTAGGAAAGGAAAAGCCACTAAAAAGTCAGATTTGCAATAAGAAATCTGGGTCCATGTTTCAGCTAGACAACTTATTACCTGGGTGACTTTGGGCTTGCTGCTGGATCTCTCAGAGATTTATTTCTTCATGTAGAAATTGAAGAGGTTGGACTAGATGGTCTTTGGAGTCTGTCCAGAGGCCATCTATGAAGCTCTGAGTTCTCAAGATTTCCTATTTCATTTTTGGGTATCTCTGATTATAAGAAACTTTTTCTGATATCAGGTATAAATTTATTTCTCTGCATCTTTTCTCAATGTCAGTTCTGCTCCACAATGCCAACATGGCAACTTTTCCTCATCCTCTTCTTCCTATATAGCTGCTTTTTTGTGTTATCTTCTCCCCTTGTGTAGTAGGGACTGACCTTCTGCTTGTGTGGTATTCCTGATGCTATATAATACTTGACATATATTAAGTATTTAATAAATGCTAGTTGTCTTAATTCACCTGCATCTGCTTAGGAAAAGATCTGAACTCCATGCTATCCTTAGGAATAGTCCTCTGTTCTACTTTTAAAAAGCTCTGAGTTCTACCCCTATTTTCTGGACATTAAAAAAAAAATTGTGAAGATAATTTGTATGCTTAAGAAATCATTTAAGGACAAAGAAAGTATTATGATAGAAACCAGGACATGATGAAATCAACTCATGCAGGGCATAAAGTGTTCAAAGGCGAAAGTGCCAGGATTACTTTTAAGGAAGCTTCAGTCTCTGGTAATGATTTTTTAAAGTCTCTATTCTGTCCCTGTGGTTTCTCCATATTTTTGCAAATTCTATCTTTAGATGTGACTCTGTAAAAGGGCAGACTAAAGGGGTTTCTGAGGGACATTGGCTGCTCTTGGAGAAATGTAATCTTTCTCATTAACTCCTATCTAGAAGAGGGATTAGAGACCATTTAACCTAAATCTTTTTGGAATTATTTAATTCAAAGTGGGGATCATGAAAAATTTGGCTATAGTAAAAGGTATCAAACATTCTTCCAAGATTTAATTCCTTATGTAAAAACAAACAAGCACATCCTTCTCATTAGTATGAAAATTTGCTTTAATTGTTTAATACATGGTAAAATTATGTATATACTGAAGAACTGTTTTAAAATACATTTTTATGATTTATTATCAATAAATGTTTGATTGTTATATTTATTTTGTATACTTCTAAACCTAGGATTATGTAAAAATTTCTTGGGTGAAAAGGGGTTGCAAGCAGAAAAAGTTTAAGAAACCTTGCACTAATCTAAATCTATTCACTGGTCAGTTGGGATAATTGGAGGGTCAGAGAAATAAGATGTTTCCTAAGGATGTCCCTGTTGGTGACAGGAAGAAGAGCTGAATTCATCTCTTCTTGACTTTGGAACCTGTAGGCAGTTGCTATGTATAGCTTGACTAGCACTTGACATGAATCACACATATTTAAATCAAGAAGTCTAAGTAGTAGTGTCATCTTGAACAAGTTTCTTGCCCTCTCTGAATATCAATAAAATGCTGTAGGGGTCAAAGAGGATTGCACTAGAATATCAATGAAGTCTCTTCTATTTTTAATTCAATTTGATTCTATACTAAGTGCGTGTTGTGTGCAGTCAGTACACCATTCTGGGTTCTAGAGGAGATGCAAAATTTAGGTAACAGTCTCTGAACTCCATGGAATTCCTCTGAGTGTGTGTGTGTGTGTGTGTGTGTGTGTGTGTGTGTATGTGTGTTCTCTCAGCAACTCTGCTAGATTTTTGACCCCAGGAATACCTTTCTCCTTTTCTTCCCTCAGGATAAGCTGATCACCTGAAAACTCATCACCATATAGAATGACTCAATTTTAAATTTCCAACATTTCTTAACTCACCCACAGTAGTGTCTCCAATCTCATTGGAGATCTGGAAGGTGGAGCACTGAAAAGGTCTTTCTTTGTAGAAGGGCCACAAATTTCCAAGTAACTATTTTTCATCAGCAATTTCACTTGGCTCCATTACAATACCAGGTTCTTATGCTTCCATACTCTTTAGATGAGTGGCCACTGCATCTGACTCCTCCCCTTGATTTTCTGCTTCCTTCTGTTCATTCATTGTCTTCTCACATTAGATTTTAAGTTCCTTGAGGGTAGGAACTCTCTCTTTTTCTTTTATTTGTATCTGCAATGTGCACCATGCCTGGTACTTAAAATATTAATCAGTTGAATTATTGAACTATATGGCATACTTGAGGTCATAAGATCTGAATCTGAATATCAATAGCACTATTTATTAGCTTAATTACTAAGGAAATAATGAATTTTTTAAAAGTTACTATTTTTCCAGTGAACAAACATTTGTTTTCTCTTCTACCCTCTTAAAAAAAAAGGAATTAAGAAATGATATAGAAAGAAAAAAAGATGGAAAGAAGAAAGAAAAGAAAAAAGCCTATGAAATATTCTATAGTCAAAGCAAATCATCTTCCCAGCCATGTCTGAAAATTTGTATTTTATTCTGCATCTTGAGCCCATCATCTGTCAAGAGGAGGGCAACAGACTTCATTGTGTTACCCTGAAATTGTGGTTTGTTTGCATTGGTTACAGTTTTCTAATTTTTGAAAGTGATTTTTAGGATATCATGTATTTGAGACTTTGAATTTCGATTTCCTCATCTATAAAATGGAAATAACAATGTCTGATTTACAACTTCATTCTACTTGTTTCCAATAGTATTTATTTTCCCAAATACATGTAAACATAGTTTTCAATGTACATTTTTTTGAGAGGCAATTGGGGTTAAGGGATTTTACCCAGGGTCACACAGCTAGAAAGTGTTAAATGAATTAAGGTTGGATTTGATTGAACTCAGACCCTCCTGACTCCAGGGCCAGTCCTAACTAGCTTCCCCTCAACATACCTTTTTGTTAAACTTTTGAGATCTAAATTTTTCTCCCTTTCTCTCTCACATCCTTTCTCCCCAGGACAGCAAGCAATCTGATATAGGTTAACGGCGTGAAACCTTTTATATAAACAAAAAGGTGAAAACATTGTATTTTGATCCACATTCACTCTCCATAGTTCTCTCTTTTGATGTGATTGGCATTTTCCAACCCAGGTCTAATCTATTGGAATTGTCTTGAATCACTGCATCGTTGAGAAGAGCCAATTCTATCACAGTTGATTAACACATAATCTGGGACAACTTCATTCTATAAACATGAGTCAGTGTCATGAGACTCTGAGGAGGACAAAATATATACAGGATGAGGGATCTAGTTTAGGTCTAGGAGTTTCTGTGATGAATGCAGTCATTCTATTTTCTCAAGGAATCTGATTGTTAAGTATGAGAATTCAAGGCCTTCTATAATGCAGTCTCCAAACTTAGGATCTTCTTCACCTTGAATACTAACCTAAATCAGATTTTTAGCTTTTGGTGTTAAACTAAGTGTTTAACTAAGAATTGACTAAATGCTTAACTAAGAATTTTTCAACACAACAAATGTTCTGAGTCATATTGTTGTTGTTCAATCATTTTTAGTTGTATCTTCTGCTTTGTGACCCTATTTGGGATTTTCCTGACAGATTTACTAGAGTGGTTTGCTATGTCCTTCTCCAGCTCATTTTACAGATGAGGAAACTGAGACAAACAGGTTAAGTGACTTGCCATAGTCACACAGTTAGTAAGTGTCTGTTGCCAAATTTGAACTTAGGCAGATGAGTCCTTATGGTCTGGAACTAACACTTTATCCACTGATCCATCTAGCATGAGTCTTAGAGGCAGTTAATTGGCTCAGTGGACAGTGTACTAGACGTGGAATTAAGACCAATTTGAGTTCAAATCTAGCCTTAGATATTACCTATGTGTCTTTAGGCAAGCCATTTAACCTCTGTTTTCTTCACTTTCCACTACTGTAAAATGGTAATCATAATAGTATCTACTATCTAAGATTGTTGTTAGTTTGAAATGACATAATATTTGTAATGTACTTAATACAGTTCCTGGCACATAGAAGGTGCTAAGTAAATCCCAGCTATTACTGAGTTTCAGTCTAAGCCAAGGAATATTCATACCAATGAATACACAGATAGTTGAAATATTTTAATAACTTGGTCACTTGAGGGGAAGAAAAAAAAGAATGTTAAAAGGAAGAGGAGTAGATTGATGCAAAAAAGTGTAAGATCTGGTCATTGCTTTTAAGGGGTTTATTTTTCTCAAGAGTAGAATAACCTACACAAAGAAATACTTTTTTTAAATTAAAAATTGTCTTCATGAGTAGTGAGAATACTGGTCTTAGATTCTGAAGGCCTCAGAATTCCAGCAATGACATTTATTAGCAATGTAACTGCAGACAAGTCACTTACTTAGCTCCACTAAGCCACAGTTCCTTCATCTGTATATTGTGGATAATAATGCTTCACTTACAGGTAATGTTACAAAGAAAAGGCTTTTAAAATCTTAAAATCTTGGCACTTTTCACCCCAACTCTATTAGAATTGCCTGGAATCACCACATTGTTAAGAAAAGCCAGTTCCATCACAGTTGATTAACACATAATCTTGGACAACTTCATTCCACAAATGTGAGTTAGTGTCATGAGATTCTGTAAGAGGGCAATAATTCACAGGGTGAGAGTTTAGCAAGAATATGCTAAAAGAATATGTCAGGCCAAGTATGTGGTGAACACCTATAATCTCAACTACTTGAGAGACCTGAGTTTGGGGGATCAGTTAAGATTAGGAGTTCTGAAATTTGAACTTCAACTTCAACTTTAACAGTCAGGTTGATCAGATGTTTGAATTAAGTCTATCACTAGCAGAATGAGCAAATTAGGAGAGCAAGAAATAGTTTACCTGTCAGATATTTGGAGAAATGAGGAATTTATGATGAAAGAATAGAGAACATTATGAAATGCAAAATGGATCATTTTGATTATATTAAATTAAAAAGATTTTGCACAGATAATCAACTATGAAAGATATGGTTCTTCTCAGTGGTTCAGTGATCCAAAGCAATCCCAAAATTCTTTGGATAGAAAATGCCATCTGCATCCAGAAAGAAAACTAGGGAGAATGAATGTAAATCAATACAAGTTACATTCACTTTTTTTCTTGTTTTTTTTTTCCTCTCATGGTTTCTCCATTTTGTTCTGATTTTTCTCTCCCAATGGGATTTATAAAGAAATGTGTATTTTAAAAATTAATGTACATGTATAAACAGAAAAAAGAAAAAAAATAGAAAAGTAAAAAAAAATAAAAGATTTTGCACAAACAAAACCAATGCAGCCAAGATTAGAAGGGAAACAGAAATCTGGGCAACAATTTTTACAACTAGTGTTTCTGATAAAAGTCTCATTTTTGGGGGCAGAGCCAAGATGGTGGAGAGGACACATTTTTTTCCTGACCTCTTCTCATGACCTACAGACTAGCAAATCCAAGCTCTAAATTAATCTGGATTACCAGAATGCACAAATCTTGGGAGTGCAACAAATTACCAGCAAAAAATAATTTCAAAAATCTCTAGAAAAGGTCTGTTTCAATTGTGCATGGAGGAAGGTGGGCCAAGTGCAAGTAGGCTGAGCATAGATGTCCATGCAGGCACTGTGCAGTTCTGGGGCAATGTGGACTCTACTCAGGGCCAGAGAATCAATGGGAAGGAATCTACAGTAGTGTTAGGCTACTCTGCCCTGATTGCAAGCCAGTAGATCAGTAGAGAGATTATAAAACATCCAACACAAACACAAAAGGTAAATGGAGAACCCTGAAATGCCAGAATTTCATGAGACCTGGACACATCCACCCAGCACTGGAAGTCAATCAGCATTGACTTATACAGTCGCTTCAACTTATAGAGGAAGTTTAGACAATCTCCCTTGCCCTAAAAGCAGATCTCAATTTAAAAAAAAAAGAATAAAAAAAGCTAAAAGAACTCTTACCATAGATAATTTTTATGGTGAAAGAGAACAGATTTCAAACTATAAGGAGATTAAAAGCAAATCATCTCTAGGTGAAATCCTAAATAGGGATATAAATTGGTCCCCATTACACAAGACTCTCCTAGAAGAAATTAAAAAGGATCTTAAAAGAGAGCAAGAAGAAAAATGGGGAAAGGAAATGAGAACTTTGCAAGAGGGTTTGGAAAAGGAAACAGAAATTATCTGAAGAAAATTCATTACAAAATAGACAGTGAAATGGAAAAAAAAATAACTCCTTAAAAATAGATTTGACAAAATGGAAAAAGAAAACAACTCCCTGAAAAACAAAATTTGTGAAACAGGAATAAAAAAACAACTCCCTGAAAAACAGAATCTGTGAAATGGGAAAAAAATCATAGAACAAAGCAATTCATTTAAAAATTCAATTGGCATATACAAAAAGAACAAAAAAAAGTAAATAAAGAAAACAATTCACTAAAAATTAGAACTGAAGAAATGGAAATGAATGACTCAATGAGACATCAAGAATCAGTCAAGCAAAACCAAAAAAATAAAAAAGATAGAAGAAAATGTAAAATACCTCATTAGGAAAACAACCAACCTGGAAAATAGATCTAGGAGATACACTCTAAAGATTATTGTACTTCCTGAAAACCATGATGAAGAAAAGAGCCTAGATATTTTTTCCAGGAAATCATCAAAGAGAACTGCCTGGACATCCTAGAATCTGAAAGTAAAATAGCCATTGAAAGAATTCATCAAACATCTCCCGAAAGAGATCTCAAAATTAAAACTTCATGGAATATCATGGCTAAATTTCAGAACTATTGGATGAAGGAGAAAAAATATTGTAAGCAGCCAGAAAGAAAAAATTCAAATATTGAGGAACCACAATAAGGATGACCCAGGACCTAGCAGCTTCCACCTTAATACATTAAAGGGCCTGAATCTGATATTCTGGAAGGCAAAGGAACTTTGAATGCAGCCAAGAATAAACTACCCTGCTAAACTGAATATTTCCTTTCAGGGAAGAAAATGGACATTCAATGAAACAGGTGAATTCCATTTATTTCTAATAAAAAGACCAGAGCTGAACAAAAACTTTTTTTTTTTTTTTTTTTAGAAATAGAGAACTCAAGAGAAACCTAAAAAGGGAAAAGTAAAATAACTCTTGAGAACTGTATCTCTATTATAGATATATAGATAGAGAGTGCTTGTATAATTTGATTTTACTGTTATAATATGAAAAAGACTCTAGGGTGGAAAGGACATTGTACTGTAAAAAAGGGGAAAGTGGAGGTAAAATGAGGGAAATTACATCTCATGAAGAGGCAAAGAAAACCTATTGTAATTGATGGAAAGAAGGCAGGGGGATGAATATTGTATGAATCTTACTCTCATCAGGTTGGTTCAAAGAGAGAATATTAGACATATTTGATTTCATAGAGAAACTTTTCTCATCTTATAGGAAAGTGGGAGAGGAAAAGGGAAAAGAGAAATGGGTAGGCTAATAGAAGGGAAAACAGAAATAGTAGGGGAAAAGTATAACAAAGAGGGAGGGCCTCTAAAGGGGAAAGGATGCTTCAAGCAAGTAGTACTCATAAGTAAAACACTGGGGAGGAGGGAAAGAGAAAAAGGAAAGAGAAAAGTATAATTTGGGCTAAATAAGATAGCAATAAATACAGATTTAGTAGTTTTAACTGTAACTGTGAATGGGGTGACTCTCCCATAAACCGTAAGGGGATAGAACACTGGATTAAAAGCCAGAATCCTACAATACGTTGTTTACAAGCAACACATTTAAAGCAGAGTGATACAGAGTAAAGGTGAAAGACTAGCGCAGAATCTATTTTGCTTCAGGTGATAATCATCCTGAATTGAGATCAGGCAAAAGCAAAAACTGATCTAATTAAAAGAGATAGGGAAGAAAACTATATCTTGCTAAAGGGTACCATATATAACGAAGCAATATCCCTGCTAAATATATATGCACCAAGTATTATAGCATGAAAATTCTTAGAGGAGAAGTTTAGAAAGCTGCAAGAAGAAAAAGACAGCAAAACTATAATAGTGGGAGATCTCAATCTTGCTCTCTCAGAAGTAGATAAATTGAGCCACAACATAAATAAGAAAGAAGTTAAGGAGGCAAACAGAATACTACAAAAGTTAGGTATGGTACATCTTTGGGGAAAATTGAATGGAAACAGAAAGGAGTATACTTTTTTCTTGGCAGTTCATGGAACCTATACAAAAATTGACCATATATTAGGACATAAAGGCCTCAGAATCAAATGCAGACAGGCAAAAATAGTAAGTGCATTTTTTTCCAGCTCATGTTGTAATAAAAATTCCATTCAATAGAAGACCAGGGGAAAATAGACCAAAAAGTAATTGGAAACTAAATAATCTCATCCTAAAGAATGAATGGGTGACACATCAAATCATAGACACAATTAATAATTTCATCCAAGAGAATGACAATAATGAGAAAACACACCAAAATTTGTGGGATGCAGCCAAAGTGCTAATAAAGGGAAAATCTCTATCTCTAGATGCTTACTTACATAAAATAGAGAAAAAGAAGATCAACGAATTGGGCTTCCAATTAAAAAAGCTAGAAAAAGAACAAACTAAAACCCCCCAATCAATCCCAAACTTGAAATTCTAAATTCTAAAATTAAAGGAGAGATTAAGAAAATTGAAAGTTAATAAAAAACTATTGAATTAATAAATAAAATTAAGATTTGGTTTTATCAAAAAAAAATAGACACACCTTTAGTTAATTTGATTAGAAAAAGAAAATAACAAAATCAAATTGTTAATCTCAAAAATGAAAAGAGAAAAATTTCCACTAATGAAGAGGAATTTGGAGTAATAATTTGGAGGTATTTTGTCCAACTTTATGTCAATAAATTTGATAACCTAAGTGAAATGGAGGAATACCTACAAAAATATAGATTGCCCAGATTAACAGAAGAAGAAATAAATTACTTAAATAGTCCCATTTTAGAAAAAGATATAGAATAAGCTATTAATCCACTCCCTAAGAAAAAATCTCCAGGACCAGATGCATTTACATGTGAATTCTATCAAACATTCAAAGAACAATTGATTCTAATACTATATAAACTATTTGAAAAAATAGGAAAAGAAGGAATCCTACAAAATTCCTTTTATGACACAGACATGGTACTGATACCTAAACCAGGTAGAATGAAAACAGAGAAAGAAGATTATAGATCAATTTATGTAATGAATATTGATGCAAATATCTTAAATAAAATATTAGCAAAGAGATTACAGAAAGTCATCCCCAGGATAGTACATCATGACCAAATAGGATTTATACCAGGCATGCAGGGCTGGTTCAACATTAGGGAAACTATTAGCATAATTGAACATATCAATTACCAAACTAACAAAAATCATATGATTATCTCAATAGATGCAGAAAAAGCATTTGATAAAATCCAACATCCATTCCTATTAAAAACAATAGAGAATATAGGAATAAATGGACTTTTCCTTAAAATAATGAGAAGCATCTATTTAAAACCTTAACAGCCTCATATATAATGGGGATAAACTAGAACCATTCCCAATAAGATCAGGAGTGAAAGAAGGTTACCCACTATCACCAGTGCTATTCAATATTATACTAGAAATGCTAGCTTTGGTAATAAGAGAAGAAAAAAAAGATTAAAGGAATTAAGTAGATAGTGAGGAAACCAAATTATCACTATTTGCAGATGATATGATGGTATACTTAGAGAACCAGAGAGAAACAACTAAAAAACTATTAGAAATAATCCACAACTTTAGCACAGTTGAAGAATACAAAATAAATTGACATAAATCATCAGCATTTTTATATATCACTAACAAAGTCCAACAGCAAGAGATACAAAGAGAAATTCCATTTAAAATAACTGTTGATAGTATAAAATATTTGGGAATCTATCTGCCAAGGGAAAGTCAGAAACTATATGAGCAAAATTATAAAACACTTTGCACTCAAATAAAGTCAGATCTAAACAATTGGAAAACTATCAAATGCTCTTGGTTAGGTTGAGTGAATATAATAAAGATGACAATACTACCTAAACTAATCTACTTATTTAGTGCTATACCAATCAAGTTCTCAAGAAACTATTTTACTGACCTAGAAAAAAATAACAACAGAATTCATCTGGAAGAACAAAAGGTCAAGAATTTCAAGGGGATTAATGAAAAAAAAAAAGCAAATGAAGTTGACCTACCTGTACCAGTTCTGAAACTATATTATAAAGAAATGATCATCAAAACCATTTGGTATTGGCTAAGAAATAGAGTAATCAATCAGTGGAATAGGTTAGGTTCACAGGACAAAATAGTTAATGACTATAGTAATTTAGTGTTTGACAAACCCAAAGATCCCTGCTTTGGGGATAAGAATTCACTATTTGATAAAACCTGTTAGGAAAATTGGAAACTGGTATAGCAGAAACTAGGCACTGACTCACACCTAACACTGTCTACCAAGATAAGGTTGAAATGGGTTCATGATCTAGACATCAAGAATGATATTTAAACAAAATAGGATAGTTTACTGCTCAGATCTGTGGAGAAGGAAGGAATTTATGAACAAAGAAGAACTGAGAATCATTATTGATCACCAAATAGATAATTTTGATTACATTAAGTTAAAAAGTTATTGTACAAGCAAAACTAATGCAGACACTAATTAGAAGGGAAGCCATAAACTGGGAAAATATTTTTACATTCAAAGGTTCTGATAAAGACCTCATTTCTAAATATATAGACACAAATTTATAAGAATTCAAGCCATTCTACAATTGATAAAATGGCCAAAGAATATGAATAAACAATTTCAGATGAAGAAATTGATACTATTTCTAGTAATATGAAAAGGTACTCTAAATCACTATTGATCAGAGAAATGCAAATTAAGACAAATTGGAGATACCACTACACATTTCTCAAATTGGCTAAAGTGGCAGGAAAAGATTATGATGAATGTTGGAGGGAATGTGGGAAAAAGGGGACATTAATACATTGTTGGTGGAATTGTGAATGGATCCAACCATTCTGGATAATTTGGAACTATGCTCAAAAAGTTATCAAATGGTGCATACCATTTGATACATCAGTGTTTCTACTAGGATTATATCCCAAAGAGATCTTAAAGGAGGGAAAGGACCCACATGTGAAAAAAATGTTTATGGCAGCCTTTTTTGTAGTGGCAAGAAACTGGTAACTGAGGGGATGCCCATAAATTGGAGAATGGCTGAATAAATTATGGCATATTAATATTATGGAATATTATTGTTCTCTAAGAAATGGCCAGCAGGATGATTTCAGAGGTGTCTGGAGAGATTTAAAGGAACTAATGCTAAGTGAAATGAGCAGAATCAGGAGATCATTATACAAGGCAACAATAAGACTATAAAATTCTTATGGATATGGCTCTCTTCAACAATGAGATGATTCAAACCAATTCCAATTGTTCAGTGATGAGAGCTATCTACACTCAGACAGAGGACTGTGGGGACTGAGTGTGATTCACAACATAGCCTCACTCTTTTTTGTTGTTGTTTGCTTGCATTTTATTTTGCTTCTCTCTTTCTCTTTTTTTACTGGTTTGATTTGATTATTCTTGTGTGAAATGATAATTGTATAAATATATGTGCATATGTTGAATTTAACATATATTTCTACCATGTTTAACATATATTGGACTACTTATCTTCTAGGGGAGGGCATGGAAGAAGTAGGTGGAAATTGGAGCATAAGGAAAACAAGGGCTAATGTTGAAGAATGGTCTACACATATGTTCTGAAAAAAAATATTTTAATAAAGAAAAAAAGCCTCATTTCTAAAACATATAGAAAACTGAGTCATATTTATAAGAACAGAAATTATGCCCCAATTGATAAATGGTCAAAGGATATAAATAGACAATTTTCAGATGAAGAATTCAAAACCATCTATAGCCACGTGAAAAAATGCTCTAAATCACTCCTGATTAGAGAAATGTAAATTAAGACTATTCTGTGGTACTACCTCATACCTATTAGATTGCTAAGATGGCAGGAAAAGATAATAATAAATGTTGAAGGGGATATGGGAAAACTGGAGTTCTAATGCAAGTTGCTGAACATGTTATTTAGGAATATAATAAAATATTATTGTTCTATAAAAATGACGTGCAAGTTGATTTCAGAAAAATCTTGGAATGACTTAAATGAATTGATGTGAGCAGAACCAGGAGAACACTATACACAGTAAAAGCAAGATTGTGTGATTATCAACTATCTCAGCAATACAGTGATCCAAGATGAATCCAATAGACTTGGAATGGAAAATGCCATCCATGCCCAGAGAAAGAATTATGGATTGAATGTGAATTGAAGCATACTATTTTCATATTTTGTTTGCTTATTTGTTTTTTTCTCAAATTTTTTCCTTTTTGTTCTGATTTTTCTCTTGTAACATGACAAATATGGAAATATGTTTAAAATTATTATACATATATAACATATCAAATTGCTTGCTGTGTTGGGCAGGGGGGGTAAGGTATAGAGGGAAAAAAATTGGAATTCAAAGGCTTATAAAAATGAATGTTGAAAAGTATATAGATATATAATTGGAAAAAATAAAATATTACTGAGAAAAAATACAGAAGAAAGAAAGAAGGAAAGGAAGAGAAAGAAAAGAAAAAGGAAAGAAAATGTTCCAGCTGGAGGATTTTATATTCTACTTTTAAGGCTCTAACTATCAAGTGCCCACAATGGAAACAGAAACAATCCTTCAGATCACAAATGATAGCACTGAATGTCAGGGCTGCATAGTTACCAGTAGAAGTGTTTTGTTGATCAGAAGATAAAGATTCATTAACAATTAGAGAAGAGAGGAAACAGGAAAGTGGCTTTTTCTGTAGCCCTAAGAGGAGACAGTATTTAGGAGTGAATGGTCAACAATGCTAAGGGATGGAAATGGGTCCAAAAAGCTAAAAATTAAACAAAGCCCTTTCAATTTGATTATTAGGTCATTGGTAACCTTTGAAAGAACAGTTTTGATGGAGTGGTGGGAGTAGATGATTAATGCTGAATTAAAGTAGCAAATCATGGAATCAAAGCTGAATATCGAGCCAAAGTAAGCCAGAATGGAACAATTGGAAAGCACAAATAATGAGGGTTCAGGAGACTAAAAGTTATGAATGAAAAAAACAGGTTGAATGCAAATGAGGTGAAATGGAAGGATCATCTGTTATAATCAGAGAGCAAAATGTTAAAATTTGGAGTATATTTTTTTCAATGCTGCCTCCAAAACCATCCGTAGATAATACTCTAGAGTCTGTATCTAATGTGCTGAGGGCCTTCCTCATGTTTTCTTAAGATTGCACAGATATCACTAGAGAATGCTGGCTATTCATTGATTATGCTGATCATACATCATGCTCTTTACACAATTGACTCTTTTTTTCTGCTCATAAATTTTTTGATGACATCTTTTACTCTGATTTTGTATTTAATTCCTCATTTGGAATTAAGCCTGCCCATGTGCTTCTCCATTGCCCTCTAGGTCAGCCTCAACATCAGATGTTTATCATAGTATTTCACAAATCACATCACTAGTAGAATTTTCATGTTAAAAAGATGGATTTTGTTTCAGCTTGAAATCATTAATATAACATGATGATTTCCCAAAGGCAATCTAGCCCTTTCTCCTCCTTTTTTGTCTTCAATATCTGTTAAAGATATATAGACCATGTCTATGGATTGTTTATCTAATTATACATGATGGGAATTTTTCATTCACTTTGCTTTTTCCTATGAGGATAGTTAGGCAGCTTGAACTCTTTTCTAAGTGATTACAGATGTCATTGAGGAGGACCTATAATGTTTCAGATCCCAGTCAAATCAGCACAGTGTCATTCATAAACTAGAGCATCTGGGGAATAACATCATAATTTACAAGCAGTCTCTCTTTGAATTGAAATCTGCCCTGAACTTACTCTTTGACATTGCCTTTGGGGAAATTACATATTCCCACATTATGATTCAAATTCAATGACACAGTTGATGCTAATCATTTCTACTGTTATATTTTTTTTTCAAGGAATTTTGAATGATTTTGATGTATACATGAGGAGATGCCTTGCTGGAAGAAAGCCTCAATTTGCTCTACTCTGAAACACTTTTTCATAATCAACAAACAATAAGTTCAGTGAGATTCCATCAGTGGTCCTCAAACTACAGCCTGCGGGCCAGATGCGGCAGCTGAGGACTATTATCCCCCTCACCCAGGGCTATGAAGTTTCTTTATTTAAAGGCCCACAAAACAAAGTTTTTGTTTTTACTATAGTCCCGCCCTCCAACAGTCTGAGGGACATTGAACTGGCTCCCTATTTAAAAAGTTTGAGGATCCCTGTTAGAATATATTTTCTAGATCTTTCAGTGTCAATGATTACAAAGATGTGATTTACTGTGTAATATTGTTTGCTGAGCCTAATCACTAAATCCAATGGGCTTTGTTCCTTTCTCAAGTATACTCCCAATGTGTGCATAGATTATCTTTCTAATAATGTTTTATTATATATATATATATATATATATATATATATATATATATATATATAATATATATATATATATACAATTCTAGCAGAGGTGCCTGCTAGAAGGTAGTTAACAAATACTTATTGATTATATAGATCTCTATACTGCTTTTTCATTTCTGATCTGGTTGCTTCCCTAAATATAAATTGGTTGATTTTGTTTCATTGTATCTCTTGTTAAGCTGTCTTTAAAATGCGTTTATTCTCTTTGTTTTATGAGGAGATTATAATCTTCCACCATTCTCTCTAATAAGATTTTTCAGATGAGTTTATATTCTAGGTTTCTGCTCAACAAAGAGAATAAATGTTTGTTGTCATATATATATATGTATATATATATATATATGTATAGGAAAGTAGGTATATGAAATGAACAAATAGCTGTTGATATCCTCTTTGTTGCAGTTTTTTGGGTCTGATATCCTCCTACTCCATCCTTCCTACCCACATATCTTTGATTTATTCTCTTCTTTAAAATACATTGAGGATAAAATTATTGAAACTTTCAAAACTGTAACACTGCCAGCACGGACATCCTTTGTGTGTACTTGGTTTAGTTCATCCATTTTTCTCATATTCAACATCACTTTTGCTTTTCCAGGTTACATATCCACAGCTGTGATGCTAAAACTATGTCTAAAACTATGGTATTAGTGTCCTTATTATTGTAAAGTTTTAAATAAACCACTTATTAGTAATGTCAGTATTTTTATGTTTAATTATTTATATTATTTCTCTTGATAGAATATGAGTTTCTTGTTGGCAGATCTGTTTTGTTTTGGAGTTTATGTCCTCTCTCCCTAGCAGAGGTGCCTGCTAGAAGGTAGTTAACAAATACTTATTGGTTATATAGATCTCTATACTGCTTTTTCATTTCTGATCTGGTTGCTTCCCTAAATATAAATTGGTTGATTTTGTTTCATTGTATCTCTTGTTAAGTTGATGCAAAGTAGAAAGATGCTTCAAAAATTCTCTTTGGAGAAGCAAATCAGCAACTAAAATAAAGTTTTCATGATTCCTAGACATGAAGTTTCTATGTAGTATATAAGCCTTTAATCTTTCTCATTTCTTATATGTGAACCATATTTCTAACTATTATTCTTTTCACCTTTGTTTAGATTACCAATTATAGATTTATCTAACTTTTCAGAATTTTGCTCTCTCTTTATCCTCCAAAACAGACATTGATTCATGGACTGCAATTCATTTTCATGGTTTTCTTTTTCTACAAGTGTTTATGAACCAAAATATAAGATGACCAAATGTTCCAAGAAATAGTATTTCTCATTGTCTTTGTACCCTAGATCCAACTCATTCTTCCAAAACTTTGATTTATTTATTTATAACAGCAACAACAAGATTATGTGATGATCAATTCTGATGTATAGAGCTCTTTTGAACAATGAGGTGATTCAGGACAATTCCAATAGATTTTGATAGAGAGAGCCATCTGCATCCAGAGAGAAAATTATAAAGATTGAATGTGGATCATAACATAATATTTTCATCTTTGTTGTTGTTGTTGTTTGCTTGCTTGATTTTTTTTTCTTTTCCAATCTAGTTTTTCTTGTGCAGCATGATAAATGTAGAAATATGTATGGAAGAATTGCACATGTTTTGAATTACTTGCTGTCTAGGGGAGGGGGAGGTGTGGAAGGAGGGAGAAAAAGGTTTTGCAAAGGTGACTATTGAAAATTATCTTTTCATGTATTTTGAAAAATAAAAACCTATTAGTATAAAAAATTGACTTCAAAATTTCCCATTTCTCTCTTCTTACCCCATCTTTGGGAAGGCAAGTAATATATATAGATTATATATGTGAAGTCATTTCAAAATTTATTTCCATGTTAGCTATATTGCAAAAGAAAACCCAGACAATAAGAAATGAAGTTTTGCTATTGTTTTTAAAGTATGTTTTGATTTACATTCAGACTCCATCATTTTTTTCCTCTGGACATGAAGAAAATTTTTAATCATATATCTTTTAGAATTGTCCAGTCGCATTCTTAGACATCATCTTCTTAGTCAGCTGCTCATTTTCCTAATTGCTTTTTTCTCCTCTACCTTTAATGGGTAAAAATGAAGGAAAAAGAATCTGTTCCCATTTGATCTTCATTTTCTTGCCTAATCTTGATAATTATTTGTAATATTTTTTAAAGTTTCTTCTGAATGTGTCATTCATGCTCACATGAATCAATAGAATTGGGTAGCTAACATCTGTTTGGATTCTTTGAAAGATTTTTCTGTTATGTCTTGAATACATATCCCACAAAGACAATAGATTTCTGTTTTGTAGCTATAAGGTCAATAAATATCTTCTTCAATACCCTTAAGGAGGGGATAACCTATTTGTCTTCTTCTCTTCTTGTGCCCCATATTAAATGATTCCCTTACCAGTAATAGTTTGATAGTAGTTCTATTTTTTCATTTTTGAGGAAAACAAAAAGTTTCTACTTCAGAGAATCAGATCTCTCTCCTTCATGAAGACTTTCAAATCTAATTGTAATTTCTTCCTTTATTTTCAATATAATACTCTTCCATTTTTGTCATTCAGACAAGAATCAAGTCTTCCCTCTTTAACAATTTCTCCTTAAAACCTTACTTTTATTTCCTTTAGGAATTCTTCAGTCTCTCTAATAACCTGAAGTATAGAGTGATGTTGAGTCCCTTTGCCTTTACCTCCAGTTGCATCAACTTCCTTTTCCACTCTTTGGTTTCACTATGGTGCTGTTCCTAAATTTATAGAATATTACAATAAGAGCAAAGGCCACAAGATTCTGATTTTAGACTTAGTGCTGCTATTGACTTGATGCTTTACCCAGAACAAGACATCTTCTTTTTTTGAGCTTCTATAAAATGATGAGAAAAACAGTTAATGTGCTAGGCATTACGCTAAATGCTGAGGATTCAAAGAAAAAGGAGCTTACATTCTAATAGGGGAGACAATGTACTTACACAAATCTGAAAAATATGTACAAAATTTATAATACAAGTTGTTTTGGGATATAGAGCACAAGCTTATGGGAGAAGTTTTATGGTCCTTTTTGGTTCTAATTCCAATGATTCTGCAACATATCCTCAGAGTTGAAAATAAAGATATCAAAGATGACATCTGTCTGGCCAACTTCATACCCTCAAATAGAATTGGATTACCAACTCACTCCAGATTTCATTTTTTGGTAATACAACTTAAAAGAATTATCTTGAATTCTAAGCAGCAGTATTAATGGGATAGTACATATGTTAAGAAAGTATGATTACATCAGGATGTTAAGGAACTGAAAAAGACCCCCTCATGGGGAGGAGCATATCAGGTAAAAAGTGAATGAAAAGAAATGATTTTGTCATTCTACCTAGACAGAGAAAATGGATGAGAAGTTTGGGGAACTGATTACAAATCTGACCTAGAGACAGGTAGTAATAATGAGAGACTTCTATTATTCAGGAATCTTCTAGGTATAATCTCTGTCAAAAACATAACATAACTGTACACCATTGTTGGTCAGCAAATCTTTGAACCATGTAATTCAGAAATCCAAAAATCATTCTTATTTCAGAAGGACCTTTTTGGTTTTTTAAATTTTTTCTCAATTATATGCAAAAAAGCTTTTTTAATACTGGAGGAATCCAGAATATCAGTATTTCTATTTTTGAAGGATAAATTATCTTAAAGTGAATTAAATATTATATGTTATGGATTCCTCTCACTTTTATCCCAGAATGGGAAATGATTACTTCTTTCTAGAGGAAGTTTGGGCATACTATGAGCTACATACTAGATTTTGGGAAATCACACTTAATAGAATTTAGAAGAAATATAGGTAAGATCCCAAGGAACAAAATGATTTGGGGGAAGTTAGCTCAGTACAGATTGGAGATATTCAAAGATGAAATTTCAAGATATACATGCAAATAATTCTGGAGAACTAAAACTGAGATTTGTCTGAAAATATGAATTGAATGCATAGGAAGTTTACCAACCAACTTAGATTTTTAAAATGTACAGAAGATGGAAGCAAGGCCAAGAAACAGAAGAATATAAAAACATAATATGGTCTTGTAAAAGTAGCATTAGGAATGCTAAAGTTCAGAATGAAACAAATAGCAGAAAATTGGTATTAAATATAAGAAAGGTGGTAGTAAAAAAAAGTTGACTTTGATGAATTCAAATTAATTGACCTATATTTCAAGTTTTGAACTGTCAGATGTGCAAAGCATGGTGCGGTAGCCTTATTGCTAAGGAGTTTGGGATTGGTGGTTCATTTGATTTTGTAATTTTAAATTGTAATAAGTCTGAAATCAGTTTGGTGTCTACACCAACTGGTGTTTAACATCAACATAATAGGATGAATCACCAGATTGCCTAAATAGGAGTGTTACTGGACAAGATAGAAACAACAGGTTAAAAGCTTTGTGCCAATCAATATTAGGATTGAATCCATCAAATGCCATTGTACTATTATCCTAGCCAAGGAAAGAGGATCCAGATTTAAAAACAAAAACCAATAAATAAGCAACAACAACAAAAATTGGTAAATGTGATGTTTAGCCACTAGTATCACTCCTATTTGAAAGATCATAGAAAATGGGAGATCTAAATTTACCCTCCTCTTTTGGATACTACTAAACTTATCTATAATCTTGAGCAGAATTTAATGCTCTAGATGACAGCTGATGTGGGCAGGGCTCAATGGAACTGTCACTTCCCTTTCCCTGCAATCTATTCTTCACTTTGTGTATTCCAACATTACAGGAACTATTTTGGCCACCTTATCCCATTGTGGACTCATATTGAGCTTTCAGATCACTAAATCTTCCAGATCCTTTCCAGAATAACTTGTGATAAGGAAAAAAAAAAACTGCCTCAAAATAGAATGAATTACCTAGAGAAGCTTAAGAAATTTTAATAATTACATATTCCTTTCCCCTTAAAGGTCTTCTAGATTAATGATTACTTATCAGATTATATTGTAGTAGGGATTGGTCTAGATGGTCTCTAAATTTCTTCCAGCTCTCAAATTCTGCCTTTTGTGTCTGTGATTGCAGAGACAGAACTGAGGGGTCTGAGACACCTTGGTATAGGAATGATGTGTCTTCATATCAGCCTCCTGAGAGGCTCAGGGTGGGAAAGGAACGTGCCTGGAATGATAACAATAAGCACTAGTCCAAGGACATGTAGAATATATCCTATCCACTCATTTGCCAGCTTTTTCAGTTGCCTACTAATTCTAGGAAGCAATAGCTAAAATATACTTGTGATGGCATATCTGCTTTACTGGTTAATGTTTGCTGGTGTATCTGAATAGCTGAGGTAAGAAGTATTTTCTTATGTTTAGCACTTAATGGCTTAAAAGTACTTTCATATGCATACATACACATATACATTTATGTACTATATATGTCATATAGATAGATATAAATATTATACACATTTGTGTGTATATATGCACACATATACATGATATATATGTATATATGTATATATATATATATATACACACACAAATCTATGTGTGTATCTATCTATCAGTCTGCCTGCCATCTATCTGTTTGTCTATCTGTCTGTCTGTCTGCTTATCTGTTAATCTGTCTATCTGTCTATATTGATCTGTGTGAAGAAGCCTCTCCTATTAACTAATAGTACCACTAGTCTTGGAGATTCAAAAAAAAAATAAAGCAAGATGAGGTTCTGAGTCTAACATTAGTTTTGTGTCCCTGGCTAAATAATTTCACTCTGGGCCTGTATTTTCCTTAAAAGCAGCATTGAACTCCTTACTTCCCAGGATTGTGAGGAAAATGCTTTGGAAACTTCATAGTAATATACAAGTGGGAAATAATGTTACTACCAGGGCATCACCAGTTGCCCTGCCTTCTGCAGAGATAAGTGGATGAAAAGAAGATTCTTTACTTTGCAGGAAGTAGCCTGGCAGCCTTTTTGCCTTGGTCCTCTCATGACGATCATTTAGGTTGGGTGCCTTCTGATGGTTACCTGGTTAATTGTTGTAATTATTCTTCTTTCTCCATGCATAGGGGAATGTCAAACCTATCCAGTCTCAACTTGGGCTGGGTAATGGCTTTTTACTGTATTCTCCAGGAGAAAAAATAACTGCTTCCTATGTTTCCTGTATCTTTGCTCTCTGCCATTGGTGCTCATACTGGAATTACTGATTTCATGTCCTTGGTTCTTAGGAATGCGTATCATTTACTTTGAAAATATCCTTCTGCCTTCTCTTCATGGTAGTTCTAAATGTGGACTCCTTACTTACTACCCTCATGGAGTTTTTGACATTATTGCCCCCATTTTCAGATCATGGTATCATAGATGTAGAGATGGGAGCCTTAGAGGCCATCTAGTCCTCATTTTACAGATGGGGAAACTGAAATTCAGACAGGTAAAGTAAAAAGAATCATACAATTAACAAGTGACAAAGGTTGGCTTTGAACTCATAGTTTCCTGACTATAGGTCCTTGAAAGATTCAAAAGGAAGTGATTCAATTTCCTGGCATTGTGATAGTATACTGTTCAGGTTTCACAGGCATACAGCAATGCTCTGTAGAGTTCTGAAGAACTTCAGTTTGGTGATCAGTCTACTACTTCTCCTCTCCCACACTTTCCTTCGGAGCCTCCTAAACACTGAGCTATCTCTGGCAATGCACGTGCCAATTTCATTATCAATGTGGGCATCCCTGAAAAATATATTGCTAAAGTAAGAGAACTTATCCACAGCATTCAAAACTTCACCATTTATTGTAACTGATGGTTTCACATATGGATTGTGTGGTGCTAGCTGATGGAAAACCTATGTTTTCTTGATGTTAATTGTTATTAGACCAAAATTAGCACAAGCAGCAGAGAATTGATCCATACTTTGTTGCATCTCAGTTTTGGAGGCTGCATTGAGTGCACAATCATCTGCAAACCAAAGATCATACACCAACCCTCCCTCCACTCTGCTTTTGACCTGTGGCTTTTTCAAGGTGAAGAATTTACCATCAGTGCAGTAGCTGCCTTTGATTCTATGTTTGTCTTCCCTGAAGGCATTTAACTACAAGGCTGAAAATAAAGCATGGGAGAAAGAACACAGCCTTGTTTCACTCCACTGGTGACTTAGCAAGCTTGAAAGCATTGCCCATTATTGTTTAAGGAAGATTCTGAAAATTACCTGTCAGCATAAAATGCCAGACACTGAGGGCCTTTCTCAAACTAAGTTGTTAAACATTCCAACTCTAATGCAGAGGGCACAACTCCATTGGGTTGGCCACATTATTCAAATGTCAAGTGTTGACAAAAAAATATATTTTATGGAGAACTCACACAGAGCAAGCACTCACAAGAAGTCTCTAAAGGTCTCTCAAGAACTTTAGAACTGATTGTATGACTTGGGAGACACTGGCACAGGAATACTCAGCATAAGATGCCCTCATCAGAAACTGCTGTGCTCCATAAGGAAAACAGAATAAAATTAATCCAAAAGAAATGCAAGATGCACAAAGTTAGAAAAGACTGGCACAATGCCAGTCCAAATGTTCATTTGGACTATTTGTGTCTGATCTATGGCAGAGCATTTCGAGATCATATTGATCTTATCAACCACAGTCAGACACACTGTAAGTGTATTCTAACATAGGAATGTCAAATGGGTCCTCTTTCAGAATGAAAGACAACAACTAACCAAACTTGAAAAAATGAGGGCAAAGAAACATTAAGTGACTTATTTAATAAATAGCTAATAATAGCTAATAAATAATGGAAGACCTAGGACTTTTGCCCAAATATTCTGAATTCCATTCTATTTTTTTTCTCATTGTACAGCATTAGATTCAATTACATAAGTATTTCAGAAGAAATATTTTTGTTTGTTTTGTTTTGTTTTTGGCTTAGTGTTATTTTAAGCATCAATTGTTCAGATAATCTGTGTTGCTTTAAAATCTACTTATAAAACAGATAAATTAGAAAGAGGCTTCTTCATTTTCTATAAAATTCTATACTTTACAAGGAAAAAAAAACATGAATTTTCTTTAAGTAGTTTCTCTCTTCTACTAACTCATCATTAGTATGGAAATTTCCTTTCTACTGAAGGAGCTTGCAGCTACCTTATAACTTACAGTCTGAGTTGCCTGTTGCAAAATAAACATTGTTACACAATTAGTATGAATAAGAATTCAAAGTTAAATGGACCTCAGGGGTCTTTTGGCACAATATATACCAGGAAAAATGTTCCCACAGGGTCAAAAGCAGAATTTGACCCTAGCTCTTCCTGACAACAAAGTCAGCTTGCTGTTCTAGGCTCAGGAACTGGTAGAATTGGAAAGGTTTGAATTACCCTTTCTACTCCTACTTGGACAATAAAAACTAGTACTGTTGTAATAATCAAAGAAGTTAGGGTAAAGCCCTAGGCCAGTTGGAATTAACTCCATTTACCTAGGACCCAATTATGTGGGTCTTTGTCTATGTTAGTTGTATGGAAATATTAGAAAACTCTTAATCCCTAAAGAACTTCCTTGATTATTGCTTTTAACTTCCTTGCTGGTAGCTTTTATCCATTTTATCCTCTGTATGTATCTGGAGGACACTGGGAAATGGTTTTTAGTAAAAGAATTTCATTTGAACCTTCAATTCCAATAGACTGAGTAATCCATTGAACCTGATAGAAAAACCTGTCCTGGGAGGATTCTGGAAAAATGGTGGAATAGGTCAGTAAATTTCAAGCTTTCCAGATTTCTCCCTACAAATAAAACAAATATGCACCTCAGAATGAACATTGGTGAAAAATCAAGAAGACTTGGAGGAGAACCCAGGTCCTCCTGGTGCAACCCAATAAGATCTTAAGAAAGACCTCAGACTGGGATTAATCCATGAAGTGCAAAAACCTCTTGACTACTGAAACACTAAGTAGGGACCTCTTGGGCCAGCTGGGTGCAGCTGGATTTTCATCAAGAACCATAGAGATTTTACCTCCTGACAGTTTGTGAAGTTGGTCTTTGAGTCAGAAATATGAAGTGAACCTTTGGTTGATTGGGAATGTCAGGTCTAGATGAACTGCTAAGATGCAACCCTAGGTAAGAAGGAACTAGCACCAGTAAGTGGAGAAGCAGTGGGGCAGGGACACTGCTGGCTGTTGCATTTGTAGGAGGGTGAAATTCTTGGTTTGGGGTTCCTGGTCAGAGTGGAGAGCTGAAGGGAAGCTTGAGGCACCATCCTCCCACCCCATGATTAGAGGTACTTACACTAATATCTCTTATTAAAAAAAAATAAACCAGCAAAGAGAGAAAAATACTCCACCATTACAGGTTACATTACACATTACAGGAACAGGGAAGACTGGGATTAATCTTCAGAATAAGACATTTTTAGTTTTTTTTTTTTAAAAAGATTCTATTCCAAAGAGTAACATGAAATGGCTCTCTACTAGAGAGAATTTATAAGAACTCCAAAAAGAATTCAAAAATCAAATGACAGACCTTGAGGAAAAACTAAAGTAACTAAACTAAAAATCATCCAAGGAAAACTGAAGTGGAAGGACACTCTTCTGGACCATGAGAAACATAATCTTGAAACTGTAGTTAGAAGTTTGTTACTAACTCTTCACACCCTAGTGCAGATGGTATTTTTACACTCCTAGATGTGCTGCCCTAAAAAAACCAAACAAACAAACAAACAAAAAAACCAACCTAAGATCTTGACAACTTGATAAACAAAGAAATACTGTCTTATTGCCTATCTTGGAATGACACCCTCAGTGTGATAACCTTTGCCTCCTGTCTAGGATGAAATTCCTTTAGTATGGCAAATGTATTAGGGAACTTTTATGTCTCTTTTTATAAATATGTGTGTCTGAAATCACTTGAAACTGACTCCCCTCTTCTGGTGGGGTTCAGTCACTAACTAGCAATAAACGCTCTAAAATTTTAATTATTTTGGCTGTCCTGTATTTTCTCTCATCTGGGCACTTCAAAACACGATTATGAAAAAAAAAATTAACCAATTAGAAAAGGAGATACAAAGTCTCAAAAATTAAAATCATACTTTGAAAATTAGAATTGGGCAAGAGGAAGCCAGTGAAGCTATGAAAAATCATGAAATAACAAAACAGATTACAAAGAAT
This sequence comes from Antechinus flavipes, assembly GCF_016432865.1. NCBI lineage: Eukaryota > Metazoa > Chordata > Mammalia > Dasyuromorphia > Dasyuridae > Antechinus > Antechinus flavipes. The sequence goes on from NC_067398.1 coordinate 629,846,430, forward strand.
GAGAAAATAGAACAGAATGCAAAATACCATAGAAGCAAAATGACAGATCTGAAGAACAGATCAAGAAGAGAAAATAGAAGTATAATTGGACCGCCAGAAAATAGTGACCCCCCCAAAAAGAACATTAACACAATAATATAGGAAATAATCCAAGAAAATTGTCCTAGTAATAGAAGAAGAGGGGAAAGTAAAAATAGGAAAAAAAAAATCTGTCACTCATCACCTCAAAGAGATCATTTGTGTAAAACACCCAGGAATATTATTGCCAAATTTCAAAACTCTCAGATCAAAGAGAAAATTTTGCAAGGAACAAGAAAAAAACAAATCAAATACACTGGAGCTACAATTAGAATTGCACAAGACTTATCAGCAGCTACAATAAAAGACTGCAGGTCTTTGTTGAATCTACCAACAATCAAAAGAACTAGGCCTGTGGTGAAAAATATCATGTCTAGCAAAATTGTAACGTAATTTTGAATGAGAAAAGTGGACATTCAATGAATATTTTTCTTCTAGCTATCTTTTAAGATCTTTTAAAATTTCTTCTAGAAGAGCCTTGTGTGATGGGGCTCAGGTTATATTGCCTTTTGGGGCTTCATCTGGAGACAATCTGCCTTTAGTCTTCTCATGATTTGAAATTTATTCTTCTCTTTCACCATAAAAGCTTTCTATCATCAGAGTCCTTTTTACTTTTTTACTCATTAAAAAAAAAAAAAAACAAAAAAAAGTTAAGGTCTGCCTTTAGAGTGGGGAAGGTTTTCCAAGCAATCGCAGCTGCACTGGGTCAGTGCTGATTCACTCCCAGTGCTGGATAGGCATGGCCAGGTCCCATGAGATTCCAGCACTTTGAGGTTCACTATTGATCTTTTGTGTTTGTGTTGGATGTTTTATAACTTTTCTGCTCATCTATTAACTTGCCACCAGGGCAGAGTGGCCAACACTGGTGTAAATTCCTGTACATTCCTCCTGTAGATTTTCTGTCACACGGAGTCTGCACCTCCTGGGACTCTGTGCTGTCTGCATTGGCATTTGTACTCATCTGCTTGCCCTTGGCTGCCTCCCTTCTATTTCCAATTGAAACAGAACTTTTCTAATGATCTTCAAAATTATCTCTGCTGATAATTTGTTGCACTCCCAATATTTGTGGATTCTGCCAGTCCAGAGCTAATTCAGAAGCTGGATTTTGTAACTAGTGTGAGGGTTGTAGAGAAGGTCAGAGAGAAATGTGTGTTGTCTTTGCCATCTTGGCCTATAGATATAATTTCTTTAGCTGGCAATTTGTTGTTATATATTTTGAAGCCTCTCTGATGTTCTACTGGGCACATGACAATGTTCTTTTTTGTTTTGCTTTATTTTGTTTTGTATTCCTTTTGTTTTTTTCTTTTCATTGTTTTTTTTTTCAAATAAAATAAATATTTTAAAAAAGAAAAGAAAAACTGATCTGAAAACACTCTGTTACCTCTTGTTAAAATTTCATTTAAAATGTGATTCACAGGGACACTGATACATTGTTGGTGGAATTGTGAACACATCCAGCCATTCTGGAGAGCAATTTGGAACTATGCTCAAAAAGTTATCAAACTGTGCATACCCTTTGATCCAGCAGTGTTTCTACTGGACTTATACCCCAAAGAGATGCTAAAGAAGGGAAAGGGACCTGTATGTGCCAAAATGTTTGTGGCAGCCCTGTTTGTAGTGGCTAGAAGCTGGAAAATGAATGGATGTCCATCAACTGGAGAATGGTTGAGTAAATTGTGGTATATGAACATTATGGAACATTATTGTTCTGTAAGGAATGACCAGTGGAATGAATACAGAGAGGACTGGCGAGACTTACATGAACTGGGTCCATGACCTAGGCATAAAGAACGAGATTATAAATAAATTAGAGGAACATAGGATAGTTTATCTCTCAGACTTGTGGAGGAGAAAGAAATATGTGACCAAAGATGAACTAGAGACCATTACCAATCACAAAATAGAAAATTTTGATTATATCAAATTAAAAAGCCTTTGTACAAACAGAACAAATGCAAACAAGTTTAGTAGGGAAGTAACAAACTGGGAAAACATCTTTACAATTAAAGGTTCTGATAAAGGCCTCATTTCCAAAATATATAGAGAACTGACTCAAATTTATAAAAATTCAAGCCATTCTCCAATTGATAAATGGTCAAAGGATATGAACAGACAATTTTCAGATGAAGAAATTGAAACTATTACCACTCACATGAAAGAGTGTTCCAAATCACTATTGATCAGAGAAATGCAACTCTGATAAGACAACTCTGAGATATCACTACACACCTGTCAGATTGGCTAAGATGACAGGAAAAAATAATGATGAATGTTGGAGGGGATGCGGGAAAACGGGGACACTGATGCATTGTTGGTGGAGTTGTGAACGAATCCAGCCATTCTGGAGAGCGATCTGGAATTATGCCCAAAAAGTTATCAAACTGTGCATACCCTTTGATCCAGCAGTGTTTCTATTGGGCTTATACCCCAAAGAGATACTAAAAAAGGGAAGGGGACCTGTATGTGCCAAAATGTTTGTAGCAGCCCTGTTTGTAGTGGCTAGAAACTGGAAAATGAATGGATGCCCATCAATTGGAGAATGGCTGGGTAAATTGTGGTATATGAATGTTATGGAATATTATTGCTCTGTAAGGAATGACCAGCAGGATGAATACAGAGAGGCTTGGAGAGACCTACATGGACTGATGCTAAGTGAGATGAGCAGAACCAGGAGATCATTATACACTTCGACAACGATATTGTATGAGGATGTATTCTGATGGAAGTGGATTTCTCTGACAAAGAGACTTAACTGAGTTTCAGTGGAGAAATGATGGACAGAAACAGCTACACCCAAAGAAGGAATACTGGGAAATGAATGTGAACTATTTGCATTTTTGATTTTCTTCCCGAGTTATTTTTACCTTCTGAATCCAATTCTCCCTGTGCAGCGGGAGAACTGTTCGGTTCTGCAAATATGTATTGTATCTAGGATATACTGCAACATATTTAACATATATAGGACTGCTTGCCATCTTGGGGGGGGGGAGGAGGGAGGGAGGGGAAAAATGAAACATAAGTGATTGCAAGGGATAATGTCGTGTAAAAATTATCCTGGCATGGATTCTGTCAATACAAAGTTATTATTAAATAAAATAAAATTAAAAAAAAAAAAAGAGACTTACATGAACTGATGCTAAGTAAAATGAGCAGAACCAAGAGATCATTATATACCTCAACAATGATACTGTTTAAGGATGTATTCTGATGGAAGTGGATCTCTTCGATAAAGAGAGCTAATTCAGTTTCAATAGATCAAAGATGGACAGAAGCAGTTACACCCAAAGAAAGAACACTGGGAAATGAATATAAACTGCTTGCATTTTGTTTTTCTTCCTGGGTTATTTATACCTTCTGAATTCAATTCTCCCTGTGCAACAAGAAAACTGTTCGGTTCTGCACACATATATTGTATCTAGAATATACTGTAACCTATTCAACATGTAAAGGACTGCTTGCCATCTGGGGGAGGGGATGGAGTGAGGGAGGGGAAAAATCAGAACAAAAGTGAATGCAAGGGATAATGCTGTAAAAAATTACCCTGGTATGGGTTCTGTCAATAAAAAGTTATTAAAAAATAAAATATGATTCAATATATAAACATTCAGTTTACATACAACTCTTAGAAGTATGATTTTGAAAAAAAAGCATTCATATCAATCAAAACATCAGATAGAAAAATGATTAAAAGATCCTTTATTTCTCTAGAATTACAGAATAGCAAAATGTTAAAAGTGAATTTTTAGAACAAAAAGTACATTAAATATTTTATTAAAATTTTAATAACAATGAAAATTCAAAAATCAAATAAACATGTGAAAAAAAGATTAAAAAAATTTTCATGGGAAAAAAGAAAAAGGTTTAACAAGTTAGAACCAAGTAAATTATTATTTTTTTTGTCTTCTTCCAGGTAAAGCTAATGTTCTGCTATGACAAATTTTGTTTTTTTCTCTACCTCTCTTTTCATTTTTTCTCTTCCTATTTTCTTTGTTTTCCTTTTTTTATCTTACTGAAGAGAAATCAATGTCATTTTGATTTTACTCAGTCTTATTTTTTATGTCTCCATAATCATGATTTTATGTATGCCGTTATTTAGCAAACCATTCTTTAATTATTATAACATAGATTTAAATCTGGAAATGATTTGAGAAATTATTTGGTCTAAGGCTTTCATTTTATGGATCTATAACAATAATAATGACTTTACATATATATATTATTATATATATACAATATATGTGTAAATAACAATTATAGATATAGAACTGGAAACCTAGAAATGTGAAATGATTTGTGTAAGTTCACAAAGGTAGGGAGTGACAAAATTGAGATTTGACTTCAGCTTTTCTAATATCATATCAACAGTCTTTCCAAGGTATTACACTGACTAGTGTAAGTGTTTCATTAAAAAAAAAAAACCTATATATTGAACATATATGTACATTTTTACAAAGAGAGGTCATTTTCTCATTTTGATGATCTTTTGAGGATAAAGTTTTTTTTTAAATATTTTATTTTATTTTATTTAATAATAACTTTATATTGACAGAATCCATGCCAGGGTAATTTTTTTTTTTACAAAATTATCCCTTGCACTCGCTTCTGTTCCAATTTTTCCCCTCCCTCCCTCTATCCCCTCCCCCAGATGGCAAGCAGTCCTATACATGTTAGATATGTTGCAGTATATCCTAGATACAATATATGTTTGCAGAACCGAACAGTTCTCTTGTTGCACAGGGAGAATTGGATTTAGAAGGTAAAAATAACCCGGGAAGAAAAACAAAAATGCAAATAGTTCACATTCGTTTCCCAGTGTTCTTTCTTTGGGTGTAGCTGCTTCTGTCCATCATTTATCAATTGAAACTCAGTTAGGTCTCTTTGTCAAAGAAATCTACTTCCATCAGAATACATCCTCATACAATATTGTTGTCGAAGTGTATAATGATCTCCTGGTTCTGCTCATTTCACTTAGCATCAGTTCATGTAAGTCTCTCCAAGCCTCTCTGTATTCATCCTGCTTGTCATTTCTTACAGAACAATAATAGAGAATAAAGTTTTAATAATGGAATCACTGGGTTGAAAAGTATTATTCTGCGAATTTCATTACATATTGTAATATTTTTGTTATGCTAGTAGAGATGAACTCACAACCTATGCCAGATGAGAGATCTTCAAGATGCCCTTGAAGAAACTTGGTATGCTTAGTTTAGAAAAAACTTAGGATTGCTATCATCAAGTATTTGAAGGGATATTATGAGGAATAGGGATATGACATAGTCTATGAGTGGGAGAATTAGGAGAATTGGGGTAGAAGTTATGCTACATAAAGAAAACATCATAAAATCAATTATTGAATTTTGGGGAGTTAATCAGGGTTAAGTAAGTTGTCCAGGGTCACACAATTAAGACATATTAAGTGTCTGAAGGTAGATTTGAACTAAGGTCCTCCTGACTTCAGAACTGGTGCTCTATCCACTGTACCATCTAGCTTCAAAAGGTTAAAATGCCTTAGTAGGCTCTCTTTGTCTTTGCTGATCCATCGGTTTATTGTTTAGCAAACTTTAAAGATTATAGAAAATGAACTCTTTATCAGTTGACGGAACTAAAAATGCTTTAAGAGAAGAAGACTAATAAGGAAGGCATAATTATTTGAAGTCTATCATTAAAGAAGTTATTCTTCATTTACCACTGATCATGGAGCTGATACCAAAGAACTTGAGTTATCAAGCCTTGTACTAGTTCCTTGAATCTATATCCTCACAGTGTCAATTTCACAGATTAAAAATAATCATGGAGTTATTTTAATTTTTATTTCATTATTTATTTGTTTGTTTGTTTGCTTATTTATTTTAGCACTTGTTTGGTCCTTAGAAGTTCTCTGGTTTAACATTTTGTCTTATAGATGAAACAGAACAAGTAAGGTTAAGTATTTCATCTAATATTACCCAGGTAATAAGCAGCAGAACTAGTATTTGAATTTAAATCCCACACTGATACATTGTTGGTGGAACTGTGAATGAATCCAACCATTCTGTAGAGCAAGAAACTATGCTCAAAAAGTTATCAAACTGTGCATACTCTTTGATCCAGCAGTATTACTACTGGGCTTATATCCCAAAGAGATCTTAAAGAAGGGAAAGGGACCCACATGTGCAAAAATGTTTGTGGCAGCCCTGTTGGTAGTGGCAAGAAACTGGAAACTGAATGGATGCCCATCAATCAGAGAATGGGTGAATAAATTCTGGTATATGAATGCTATGGGATATTATCATTCTGTAAGAAATGACCAGCAGGATGAATACCAAGAGGCTTGGAGAGACTTACATGAACTGATGCTGAGTGAAGTGAGCAGGAGATCATTATACACAGCTACAAGAAGATGATATGATGATCAATTCTGATGGATGTGGCTCTCTTCAACAATGAGATGGTTCAAATCTGTTCCAATTGTTCAGTGATGAAGAGAGTTATCTACACCAAGAGAGAGGACTATGGGTGCTGAGTGTGGACATAGCATTTTCATGCTTTCTGTTGATGTTTGCTTGCATTTTGTTTTCCTTGTTAGGTTTTTTTTTTCTTTCTAGATCTGATTTTTCTTGTGCAGCAAGATAACTGTATAAATATGCACATATATATATATAATTTAATATATATTTTAACATATTTAACATGTATTGAACTACCTGCCATCTAGGGGAAGGGGTGGGGGCAATGAGGGAAAAATTGGGAATGGAAAGTTTTTCAAGGGTCAGTTTTGAAAAATTACCCATTCATATGTTTTGTATAAAACTTTAAAAATAAAGTTAATAAAACTTTAAATAATATAAATAAAAATAAAAATAAATAAAAAGCTTTAATAAAAAATAAATTCAATATTGACCCTTTACCAAAAAAAAATGAATTTAAATCCCATCAATCAAAGCCATTCCCCTCCCCTCTGCATTACACAAAGGAAATATTGAATTCGTCAGTAGTCTCTTCTGTCAACGTGACAGATTTTGTCACTGAATTGATGGAAAGGAACACCGTTGGTAATACAGGAGTGCTCAAAACTTCTTCAAAACCCAGAGAAACCTCAAACTACAGAACTAATGATTTTTAAAAACCTGGACTTGTGATTTATTTATTCAATATGGGTTACTTCTAATAAGAGAACTTCTTCCACTCATAAAGATCACAACTTATTTATAATTTTTTGGTCTTACTGGATGATTGCCTGGGAACAATGAAAGTTTAAATGAATTTGTTGTTGTTGAGTTCAACTCTTCATGACTTAAATAGAAGTTTTCTTTTTCTTTTTGCTGAGGCAATTGGGGTTAAGTGACTTGCCCAGGGTCACACAGTTAAGATATATTAGGTGTTTGAAGTCAGATTTGAACTTAAGTCCTCTTGACTTCAGGGCTGGTGCTCTATGCACTGTGCCACTTAGTTTCAATAGGTGCTTTCTTTATATTTACTGAAGTAATTTGCTGCTTACTTTTCTAGTTCATTTCACAGATGAAGAAATTGAGACAAGTTAAATAACTACGCATCTCGTAAGTGTCTGAAACCAGGTCTGAAGCTATGAAGCAAAGTAGCTAGTACATGCAAGAAATAAGACTTGTACTAAACCTTTCTGACTCCAGTTCAGAACCTCTGTCAGAACTATATCTTACTACCTGGCCTTCCTCCTTCCCCTGGAACTTAGCTTTCAGTCCTGTCATTTCCAAACTACATCACTGCATCCTGAGTCTCTCATCTAACTTTAACTCTTCTATATGTGGTGGCTCTTTCTAATTAGAATGGAAACTTTCATTTATAATGCTGGAGCTTACAGGGGTCCTCAAACTTTTTAAATAGGGGGCCAGTTCACTGTTCCTTAGACTGTTGGAGGGCAAGACTATAAAAACAAAAACTTTGTTATGTGGACCTTTAAATAAAGAAACTTCATAGCCCTGGGAGGGAATAATCGTCCTCAACTGCTACATCTGGCCTGTGGGTTGTAGTTTGAGGAGCCCTGGATTCAGTAAGTGTTCAATTAATGCTTTTTCATTCATTTTTAAAACTTACAATTGGATGTAAAAAATAACACCATTAACCACACTGAAAACAATGGCTTTTTACCTCAACCCAGGTTCATGTCTTAAAAAAGAACATTACATTTGGATTAGAAAGTTCTGAGACTGAGTCTCAAACTTGATGGTTAACAACCATTTGTATTGAAAAAAAAATTAGGCTTTGAGCAGTCATGTAGCAAAGCTCTTATATCTGGCTCTTACAATGAAATCTAACTAAATCTAACTTAACTTGAATCTATATGAACCTTTTAGAATTCAGGTGACTGAGAATGTTCACAATCTAGAAATGTCAAAATCTGGATAATCAAGAAGACTTGGTCAATCAGTCAATATGCATTTATTAAGCATTATGTATGTAACAGGCATTATGAATGCAAAGAAAAGCAAAAAATAATCCCAGTTCTCAAAGAACTCACAGTTTAATGGAGGAGCCACTATATGATTATGTACAATGTTGCTGAGTTTGAGAAGACAGGGATATATCTAGACATAAGTACATGTCTATAGCGGGCAGTTAACTATGGGTGATTGGATTTTGTTGGGAAAAACAACACTGATACCAGATACCGAGGTCCTTTCTTGAACTAAACTGCTAAACATTCCAACTTTACTACAGACAGCACAACTCTGAGGGGCTGACTACATTGTTAAAATGCCAAAGGTATGTTTGCCCAAAAAATTCTTTTATGGAGAACTCACACAGGGTGAGCACTCACAAGGTGGTGAAAAAAAGTGATTTAATGACACTCTCAAGGCATTTCTTAAGAACTTTAGAACTGATCGTATAGCATGACAAGGAGCTCCTTCTCCTCACTTAATATCTTCAAGCAAAAAATTGGTGAATCTTGAATTGGAGATGCCATAGAAAGGAATGTTTCAAGTAAAAATCAGAAGAGATGATTTTAGCCATCTCCTCTAAATTCTGTGATTCTGTGGTCTAGAAAATCACCACCCCCAATCCATTTTGCTGAGAGTTAGCCTCCCCCCCTTTTCTACCTCCAAAAAGCTGAATCTGGACTACCTTAGAGGTCTATAGGCTATCAGAGCCAAATGGTGTTATGTTAGCTTGTCGAATATATCATAAAGAGGGAAAAGTAACTCCATGACAGCTATCATCCATCACAGCCAGTTTGCAGTTAGAAGAGAAGGTGGCTAAAAGGAGATCCATCAATTCCAGGATGGCACTCATCATTTAAATAGTTAGGTCTTGAGGCAAGGACATGGGTGCATCATCTGGCTTGAGGAAAAAGTAGAAAATGCAGGGAAAAGACATGCAAAATGAATTAACCCAGCTGGGAAGAATTAGGATGAGAATGAGAATTCTGTTAAGCCTTCATTGGTCAATCTGTAAGTCTGTAAACATGTTCTACCTGTGTATGCAGATGTATTATTAGATGTATATGAACACACATAGTATTATATGATATGTGCATATACATGGATTTGATTGTGCATAGATGTGTATATCTCTATGTGTTTATGGATAAATAAATTTATTTCCATCTGATTTTTTGGTAATCCCATTCATTTATTTTATGCATTTAAAAATCTTCTGAGAAATCCATAGATTTCATCATACCTTCAAAGAAGTCCATCATATAAAATTATATTAAGAATCTTTGTTTTAGATGCATTATGGAATACATCAGAAAGTGTATTGGATTTGGGAAGAGAAGTTTTCCACTAGCAGTTACTGTTGGGTGACCTGTTAGAATTGAGGAAATTCACTTATTTTCTCTGGCTTTTAATTTCTTCTTTCTGACAATGAGTGTCCGATCTCTTTTTCTTTGACCCCAGGGTTTTTGTTGTCATTCTTTTATTAAAGTTTGCTGATCTCTAAACCCTCATTTAAAACACTGAATTTACTGACCACCTAAACCTTGAATTTCTGGAATCAGAAAGGGGAAGTAGAGTAAGTCAATGAAATAATTTCTTTACTTGTCTCTTCTCCACTTACTCTCTCCATATCTTGGTATCAGATTTTAGCAACTGCTCCCTCTTTCCATTATTTCCCTGCCAAAGAGAACTCTAGGTCACAAGGATTTATGAAATCAAAGACTGATCTACAAAAATATGAATAGAATTTCAAGTAACCCACAGGAAGTGGTATTCTGGTAAATGTATAGTAACCAGCTCTCAAATACATACATACATACATATATATATATATATATATATATATATATATATATATGAAATCAACAAAGCAATAAATCAAGATGTTATATGTAGTGTTTGCCAATTTCTGAGGTGTAAATGCTCATACTGAAAATGTAACAATTGCCTCCCAAGAATTAACTGGAGCTGGTTCCAGCACACCTCTGTTAGAGGGAATTAATTAATTTTTTAAAAATTTTGATTTATTGAATTTTTAATTTGTGGAATAAAATAAGCATTTTCACAACATCGCATAATAGAAAAATGATTGCACATGAAACTGCAAATCTATTATATACAACTTGCTATTCCTTCAAAATATATAACATTAAAAAATGTAATAAAATTATCATGTATATTTCTTTTTTTCTTTCCTTAAAGATGGCTATCATTGTACACACAAACACACACACACATAGATATACATATATGTGCATATATGCATATCTATATTTGTATATCTGTATTTATATATAATTTTATATATACTTCAATTTATCAGTTCTTTCTCTGGAGGCAGATAACATGCCTTTTCATATATAATTTGTAGTTAATTTGGATATTTATAGTAGCTAAAATGGCTTATTTATTCAAAATCATGGAAGGTTTTTATTTGATCTTAATAACTATTTATTTATTTATAGCTTTTTATTTACAAAACATATGCATGAGTAATTTTTTCAACATTGCCCCTTGCAAAACCTTCTGTTCTAAATTTTCCCTTCCTCCCCCTCCCATCCCTTCCCCTAGATGGCAGATAGTCCAATAAATATTAACTATATTTAAATATATGTTAAATTCAATATATGTATACATATTTATAGTTATCTTGCTACACAACAAAAATTGGATCTAGAAAAAAAATAACCTGAGGAGGAAAACAAAAATGCAAGCAAACAATAACAGAAAGAGTGAAAATACTATGTTGTGGTCCACACTCAGTTCCCATAGTCCTTTCTCTGGATGTAGGTGGCTCTCTTCATTACTGAACAATTGGAACTGGTTTGAATCATCTCATTGTTGAAGAATGCCATGTCCATCAGAATTGTCATATAATAGTGTTGTTGCCATGTACAATGATCTCCTGATTTTGCTCATTTCACTTAGCATCAATTCATGTAAGTCTCTCCAGGCCTCTCTGAAATCATTTTGTTGGTCATCTCTTATAGAAAAATAATATTCCATAACATTCATATACCATAATTTATTCAGCCATTCTCCCATTGATGGGCATCTGTTGTGTCCTGCTTTCTAGAGCCCTCATGCCAGAGTAATTAAAATATACCATCTTAGTGAATAAGTGATGAAGCAGGACCTCTGAGGATGGTGGGAAAATGGAGTCCATTTGTTCCAAGGACTTTCCCTATTTCTTAGCCAGTACCAAATGGTTTTGATGATTGCTGCTTTATAATATACTTTTAGATCTGGTACAGCTAGGCCACCTACATTTGATTTTTTTCATTAGTTCCCTTGAAATTCTTGACCTTTTGTTTTTCCAGATGAATTTTATTATTATATCTAGATCAATAGAATAATGTTTTGAGATTTTGATTGGTATAGCACTAAATAAATAGATTAGTTTAGGAAGTACTGTCATTTTTTTAATATTCATTTAACCTACCCAAGAGCACTTGATATTTTTCTAATTTCTTGGATCTGACTTTATTTGCATGGACAGTGTTTTATAGTTTTGCTTACATAGTTTCTGACTTTCCCTCGGTAGATAGATTCCCAAATATTTTATACTAGCGACAATTATTTTAATTGGAATTTTTCTTTGTACCTCTTGCTATTGGATTTTGTTAGTATTGTGTAAAAATGCTGATGGTTTATGTGGAATTATTTTTTGTAAGGGTTAAAAAGCCTCTAGAAGCAAAGAATGCAGTTCAAGGAATGTGGGAGGACCTGAGGGATGAGAGGTTCTGAGGCGTAGGAAGTCCTACGTGGAGTGGGGCATAGCCCCAGGAGGTGGTGTCTGACCCCAGGTACCAAGTCTCCCTCCTTAGTGTTCTCAAAGCCTAGCACGCCTCCCTCCCTCTTCTCAGGCCAATCCCATTATGCCAGGTTCCTAGAGGACCTCCCCTTTCCCCAGATCTTCAGGGGGGTATAAATATGTGCTATCTAAGAATAAAGTTCTCTTTCACTTCACCCCTACTTCCTGGTGGTCTGTCTCTATGGGATCTGGATTGGTGCCCGAAGACGGGTAAGTGTGGCCTAGTTGTGCCATTGACGAACAGGCATTAAGAGTAGCTCAAAGAGGAGCTACCAGGTTAGAGTAGTCCATAGGGGCATAACAATTTTTTATCCTGAAACTATACTAATATTGTGCATTATTTCCAATAGTTTTTACTTGATTCTCTGAGTTTCTCTAAGTATACCATCATATCATCTGCAAAGAGTGATAATTTGATTTCCTGTTTACCTACTCTAATTATTTTAATCTCTCAATTCTTATTGCTGAAGCTAGCATTTCTAATACAATATTGAATAGCACTGGTGATAGTGGGCAACTTTATTTTTTTCCATTTTATCAAATCTATCTTTCAGTGAATTATATGCCTTTTCCAAGTCCTCTTGCAAATTCTCTTCCTTTTCCCATTGTTCTTCTAGCTCTCTTTTAAAATCCTTTTGAATTTCTTCTATGAGAGCCTTGTGTGATGGGGATCAGGTTATATCACCTTTTGAGGATTCATCTGGAGACAGTCTGCTTTTAGTCTCCTCAGGGTTTGAAATCTGTTCTTCTCTTTCACCATAAAATCTTTTTATGAATAATTTTCTTTGCCTTTTTACTCATTTTTTAAAATTTGGGATCTGCTTTTAGGGCAGGTGAAGTTTTCCAAGTTTCCTCTACAAGAAGTGAAGCAGCTACAGCTGAGCTGGGTCCATGCTAACTCACTCCCAGTGCTTTGAGTGTGTGGCCACATCCTGTGAGATTCTGGTATTTCTGGGTTCACTCTTGATCTTTTGTGTTTGTGTTGGATGTATTCTAACTTCTCTGCTGATCTACTGGTTTGCAACCAGGGCAGAGTGGCCAACACTGGTGTAGATTCTTCCCTGTAGATTCTCCACAGTGTCTGCAGCACCCCAGGGAGACCACCCCACCTCATGGAGATGGCACCCAGCCTCGGGCCTGCCTAGCATGCACTGGCATCCATGCTCTGTCTGTGCCTGGCCACTTCCTTTTGTATCCTATTGAAACAAACCTTTTCTGGAGATCTTTGAAATTATCTTCTGCTGGTAATTTGCTGCACTCCCAATATTTGTGGATTCTGCCAGTCCAGAACTAATTCAGAGGGTGGATTTGTTAATTAGTTGAAGGTCCTGGGAGAAGGTCAGAAAGAAGCATGTGTTCTCTCTGCCATCTTGGTTCTGCCCCTATGAAGATTATATGAAAGAATTCTCACTAAAGTTTCCCTGATCAAGTCTTCACTCAGCATGATTCAGAGAATCATGAGCCTAAACAATACCTGAATAGGAATGTCTACACTATCCCAGTAAGTGGCGGTCAGGATCTGCTTGAAGACTTCCACTCGGGGAATTCACAACTTCCTAAGATGACTAATTTTATCTTGGAGCAACTCTAGTGTAGGAGGTATTCTGTTCATCTAGCCAACATATCGATTGCCCAAGTAGAGTTCCTAAAAGTGAAGCTCTAGTGTTCTTTTACAATGCTGTGTTGCTTCATAAGCATGAGAGCCCATTTCTACCTTGTCAATGTCCTTAATATTATCTGTGATTGCTGCTGTATTTCTAATTTCCCCTAGTCAGACCTAGGGAAGAAGACATCGGAATTGCCATTTTTTTGGGGGTTGCCTGCTTGGTCTCTTTTGTTGCATCCTAAGAGGGAATTAACTTTTTCAGACTATATTACACTGTTGATCCATATTAGCTTGTGATTTACTTAGCTGTCCACTTCTTTCTTTTCTTTCTTTCTTTCTTTTTTTTTTTTTTTGACAAAATACTGTCAAGATGTGCCTATCTTTTAGTTTGGAGGTGGATTTTTCTTTTTGAAACCTAGTATTGATTATATATTCATTGATCTTACATATCACTTAAACTCTTAGGTTATTTTTATATTAATTTGTAAAAAAATATCTTTCCATGTATCCAAAATAGTTAAAGTTAGGCTAAATCCAACCTGATGTCTACCTCTGAATGATAGACTTGAAAATCATTTAAGGATTGAGGTTCCTGGCTCTATTAGGAAATCTCCCAGATAAGAAACTTACCAATTTTTTTACTTTGATAATCCAGGAATTTGTAAATGAGAGATTTCTGTCTAGGCCCAAGACATTCTAAGCCTGATTTATCAGTCTGTTGACTCAAAGGGTAATTGACTTGTCTGGTCATGAGTTTTATTCCTTAGTTTAATTGGGGATGAACTGATTATAGGTTGAAATATTGTTGTTATTTCTTGATACGTTATCTATTAGTAGTATTTTTTTCTTAGAGTTTTTTTTCTTTTCTTTCTTTCAATAAGTCAACATTTATTAAGTGCCTAATATGTGCCAGACACTTCCCACAGCAAACTCCCTTTTCTGTCCTACCACTATCATCCTACAAACAATCCCATTTTAATCATTCCATTTTAAAAGTGGAAAAAAGCCTTTCCAATTTAATTGCCTAAGAATATTGTTGGATTACTAGCAATAAGGCTTCCCAACTAATTAAAAGTCAGTTAGGGATCATAAAGTGACCAATAATTGGGGTCTAAAGTATCTGTGTGGATTAATCTGAAACTGTATAGAAAATATAACTTCTTTTTTTGTTTTTAGGGTTATAAGGGAAGAAGAGTTTATAAGTTTAGGACCCAGACTAGGAATTCTGTTAAGAAGAAAGAAAACCCTTTGCATTTGGGCTATCCAAAATGGAAAGGGCTGCCTTGTAAAGTACTGAGTTCTTTGGTAAGAGATGTACTTAAACAAGTTTGGATGCCTCCTTATTGGGTGTATTGTAGAACTCTTGCTTTTTCATGTGTAGGTTGGACTAGCTGGCCTCTGAGGTGCCTCCCATACTTGAGATTCTATGAAGATCTATAAAATCAAAGGTTGCTGCTAGATGGTCTCTGAGTTTCCACTCCCAAATTTTCTGATTTTGAATGTTTGCTTTGAACTGTATGGTTTGTTGTTGTTAAATGCACAGCTGCACAACAGGGGAAGAGGAACAGCTTCAAAGAGAACCTTAGGAAATGAAAAGTACTATGGTTTGCAAAAGCTTCTGAGTTTATGGAGCTCTCTGTGCTGGCCTTGGAGTATTTACTCATTCTCCACTTTCTCCTTGTTTCTCTTCTCCCTCTATCAATTTATTTATTTATTTTTAAGTTATGGACTAAAGCAAGCTGGTCCATAACATAGTAAATAAAAAAAAGATAGCTATATACGAAACTGCAAAATGACTATTTGCTATTTCTTTCAAATATACGACAAAATGGTCATATAAATTGTTTCTTTTTCTTCCCTCTCCATCTTGATCTAGAGATGGCTATCTTTAGACACAAATAGTTATATATTTATAAAATTATTCCATGTATTTTTATTTATACTATATTATATTTTACCATAATATACTATATTTTTATTTAGTTGGTTTTGCTCTTGTCCTTCATTCTCAAAGAAGATCAAAATGATATCATTATGTCAGAATTGAGTTAGTGTGTCCAACTATGACTGATCATACCACTATGAGCTAGGAATTAACTGCTACAGGTTGGACCCAAATTCAATTCTGTTTTTCTTATAGAGCACATCACCTCTGATGAAAGTACTCCATGCTAGGCAGTTCTGTGCCAGAGTGCATTTATTGTAAATAACTTATTTATTCAAAGTCATTCTTTAAACAATATTGCTATTACTGTATACAGTGTTCTCTTTGTTTTGCTCATTTTGCTCTTCATTATATTGTGCAAGCTTTTTTTTTTTCTAAAATGATTGAACCCATCATTTCTTATAACACCATAGTATTCCATAACAATCATATGTTACAATTTGTCCAGTCATTCCCCAGTTGATGGATATTTCTGCAATCTCCAGTTTTTTTGCCATCACAAAGAGAATTGCTATAAACTTTAGAATATATAGGCTATTTTTCCTTTTCCCTAATTATTTTCATAAATAGAGCAACTAGTGGTATTGTTGGATCAAAGGGTATATGGATAGTTTAATAATTATTTGGGCATAATTTCAGATTGCTCTTCAAAGTGATTGGATCAGTTCACAATCCTAAGAACAAAAAAAAAATAGCTTCCCAGACTTTCCTTCTATCATTTTAGCCAAGCTTGTAGGCAAATAATGTTTTAGTTGTTTTTTTTTAATTTGCATTGCTCTAATCAATAGTGATTTAGAGCAATTTTATATGACTAAAATTGTTTTGATTTCTTCATAAAAAATTTGCTTATACATATCCTTGGACATTTATCAATTGATCAATGACTCATATTTATATAGATTTTACAAAGTTCTTTATATGTTTAAGATATAAAACCTTTATATGAGAAACAGTGTATAAAATCTCCCCTCCCCCAAATGTTTTGCTTTCTTTGTGATCTTGGATATATTTATTATATTTGTAAAACACCTTTTATATTTAGTGTAATCTTCCTTCTTGGATCTTCCTTGTAATAATAGAAATAGTTAAGAAAAAACAACTGGTAAAGTGACTGTATGTAATTAGATAAAAGGACTCTATTTCCAGTAATCTCTTGCTTCTTGCTGAAAGCAAGAACATTCATGATTTTTCTTTTTTTTTTTCTACTCTTCATTAAAATTATTCATTTCAACTTCTTTTATTTGTTTTCCATTTATTATTCTGTTGTTTAGACTATCCTAAATAGTTGTACTTAATTTATTTTGCATCAGTTCATAGAGATCTTCCTATATTTTTCTACATCATTATTTATATTTGTGCACAGTATCAGTCATTCATATGCCATAGTTTGTTCAGTCTTTCTCCAATCAATAGGTACTCACTTTGTTTCTGTTCTTTGTGGCTACAAAATACTGATATATATATATATGTATATATATATATATATATATATACACACATATATACATATATATAATATATGTATCATACATATTCATAATATAGTTTTAGCATAGAATTCATTTATGATTATGCAATTTGAAAATAATTATATAAATATGTTTTATAAGTACAAAACACCCATCTCTATCTATATAATACTCATATAATATATGATGTGTCTAAATACATTATACAATATGTACATTACCTGTACATATCATATGAATATGTGTCCTTATGTAGACATGCATATTTTGACCTTCTTGAGGTCTGTATCCAGTCTTGGAATCATTGAATTAAGGGGTTTGAAGAAATAGAGTTTTGCTTAAATGATTTCAAATTGTTTTCTATGGCTATTCTAGTTTACCACTTCACTGACAGTGTTCCTCTAACAATGATGGTTTCAATACTTTATTTTTTAAAAAAGTGATTTATTAGCCAAAATGGTGGAGAGCAGACATGACTTTCTGTGACTTCCTCTGACTTTCACTCAAACCAATAGTAGATTAAGCTTCTAAACTGGTTTTGTAGTCAAAGAACCCACAAATATTTGGAGTACAACAAATTTTCAGAAGAAAATATCTTGGAAGAACTTCAGAACAGGTCTGTTTCAAATGGGCAGGGGGACAGTTTGCCGAGCCCAGAAGGCAGTAGAGGGAGACTAGGGCAAGAAGCTGGGGTGGGGAGTCAGACCATTGCAGTTTCCATGCACCTGGGAATCTTCTCTGAGCCTCTTAGGCTTCTCTATCCTGGTTGCAAGCAGGTAATTTGGCACATTTGCTACAAAAGGCCAATTGTAAACCACTGAGCCCCAGAAGTAGGACCTAGCCATAATTACCCAGAACTAGAAGTCAATCAGCAGAACTGCCCCAGGGCAAAACTAAAGCAGCTATAACTTGTTAAGAGCAGACCTCAAGCCTTAAAAAAATGAGCAAAAAATCAAAAATAACTCTCACCATAGACAGCTTTTATGGAGATAGAAGAACAGACTTCAAATTCTAAGGTTCCTAATGGTAAATCAACTCCAGATTAAGCCCTAAAGGGAGATATGAGCTGGTCCCCATTTAACAAGGCTTTCTTGGAAGAGTGCATAAAGGATCTTAAAAGAAAGTTAGAAGAAAAATGAGGAAAGGAAATGAGATCTTTGCAAGAAGGGATGGGAAAAACATGTAACTCCCTACAAAATAGATTATGAAATGGAAAAAGCATATAATGCCTTACAAAATGGATATGAAAAAGATACCAATTTATTGAAAAACAAAATTTGTGAAATGGAAAAAAATTCAATGAACAAAACAATTCAATTGGCCAAATACAAAAGGAGCAATAAAAGGTAACTGAAGAAAATAATACACTAAAAATTAGGATTGAACAAATGGAAGTAAATGATTCAATAAGACTTCAAGAATAATTTAAAGAAAAAAAAAGAAAAAAGAAAAGAAAATATGAAATACCTCCTACAAAAATCAACTGACTTGGAAAATAGACCTAGGAGAGACAATCTAAGGATTATTGGACTTCTTCAAAGCCATGATGAAAAAAAGAACTTAGACATTATCTTATGGATATTGTAAAGGAAAACTGCCCTGATGTCTTAGAATCATAAGGTAAAATAGCCATTGAAAAATTTCACCAATCACCTCTTGAAAGAGACCCCAAAATTAAAACCCCAAAGAATATCATGGCTAAATTTCAGAACTATCAGACCAAGAAAAGATATTGGTATGAAAGATCTTTGGAGATAATTGAATAGAGACAGAAAGGAGATTACTTTTTTCTCAACAGTTCTTGGAACCTATAAAAAATTGACCATATATTAGGGCACAAAACCCTCAAAATCAAATGCAGAAAGGCATAGAAATAATAAATGCATTTTTAAGATTATGATGCAATAAAAATCACATGCAATATAAGGCTAGGAAAAAAATAGACCAAAAATTAATTGGAAATTAAATAATCTATTCCTAAAGAATGAATGAGTGAAACAACAAATCATAAATGTAAGCACCAACTTCATCCAAGAGAATGACAATAATAAGACAACATACCAAAATTTGTGAGATGTAGCCAAAGTGGTTATAAAATCTCGATGCTTACTTGCATAAAATAGAGAAGGAGAAGATCAATGAACTGGGCTTACAACTAAAAAAGTCAGAAAAAGCACAAATTTAAAACCCTCAATTAAATACGAAGTGTGAAATTCTGAAAATAAAATAAAAATAAAATAGAAAATTGTTATAACATTCTCATTCTTTTTGTTGTTGTTCACTTTACATTTTGTTTTCTTACTCATTTACTTTCTTTTTTGATCTCATTTTTCTTGTGTAGCAAGAGAATTGTATCATATATTTATACATATTGAATTTAATATATATTTTAACATGTATAATATATAATGGGTTGCTTGATACCTAGGTGAGGGGGTGGGGGAAAGGAGGAAAAAATCTGAAACAAGGTTATATAAGGGTCTATGTTGAAAAATTTTTGGTGCATATGTTTTGAAAATAAAAACCTTTTAAAAAGTGATTTTTTTCTAGTTTTCTGGATGTAAAATAAAACTTGAATTGATTCAAATTATATTTTTATTATTATTAATAATTTTAGCATATATTTACATAACTTCTGATTGTTTGCCATTCTTTTGAACATGATGTTAATATCTTTTGACAATATCTTTTTTTGGACAATATCTTTTAGATAATGAAACTTAATCTTAAGCATTTACATTGGTTTGTTACACTCTTGGATAGCAATTTTTTATTAGTGATATTCTATTCCAAGTTCCTTTATCACCTGGACAGTTTTGTATGCATTGATTTGATTGTAAAAAATAAAAAGTTTTAAATTTCTCATAATTGAAATTGTCTATTTTATCTTGATGAGTTCCTCTATAGTTTCTTTGGTTAAAAATTCCCTACCCCCAGCCATTGTAGTGAAAAATATCCTCCTTTATTCTGAATTATCTTTCAAAATTTAATTTTCTGACCTTTTATAGAAATTGAATAGCTTTCTGGAGATTATTATGGACTATAAAGTGTAAAGTGCTGTTCTACACCTAATTTCTTCCATTTCCCAAAATTTCTTATCAATTAGGGATCCTTCTTTTGAGATTTTATATTTCAGGGTACATCCACAACTAGATTATACTGTTCTAGGTTGACTAGATTATCTATTAATTAGTTAGTATTCTAGGTTAGTTAGGTTCTTTATGGCCAAGTTAACTATTCTAGGTAACTAGCTTACCCATAACCAGACTATTTCTATTGCTTCTAGATCTTGATTATTTGAACTATGTTTAAATCAAATAATTTTAGTGATTACTGCTTTATGATATGCCTTGAGGTTTTGTTTTACTATGGCCTTGTCTGTAGTATTATTATTCTTTAGCCAGTAAATGAAGATCAGACTTATATTATCCAGTTAGTGAGCTCTGGTGTGATCTGCTAATTTTAGCTCTATCCAATGTTGATTTTCTCCTACTTAGGCCTCCATTTTTAGGACTATCACATCTTCATCTATTCTCTTTAATCAGGCTTGTCTTGGAGACCCATTCTATTTTTTTTCTCAGCCCCAGTATTTCTCTCAACCAGAAGGTGTGCTGATCAATGTTTAACACCTAGATCTCAAAAAGAAAGTATCCAAGACCACTTTTAAATTTAATTTGCATTATTAATGTTTTCTCCACTGCATTTTAAAATCTAGGTTAGATAATCAAAAATATAATAGAGCAACTTTTGATTCATAGCTTTTGCCTTTTTTTGAGGTATAAGTGCTCACAATGAAAATTCAAGAATTGAATCCTGAGAATTGGTAAGAGCTGTCACTGGCACTTTCTTCCCTACCTTCTTTGTACCAATTCTTATATATGCTCTTTTTAAAAGATTGTTTTTATGCCACTAGCCATTCTTTGTAATATTGTTTCACCTGGTATCATGTTTTTGGAACCAACTTGGAAAATTATTTAAGTTATTACCTGCATAATAGAACCCATTCTATTGCTATTTTGAGGGAACAAAAGTAACCCCTTTGTCAGAGGCATTTTGTATTGTGTGAATACTTTAGATATGAAGAGCATATATTTAGAAAGAACTTTCATAGAGTTCCTGGAGGAAAAACTGGGAACAATGGAGAGCAATTACATGGCGATCATTTCACCTTAAAATAAGGGAAAATTTCCTAATAATTCCCGACATTCCTTAAAAGTTTGATGAAAATAGGTTTGCATTAGTAGACAGTGAGGTTTTTTTTTTTAAACTGGATGTGCTCAGTTTATCTCACAGAACCCCCAAAATAGAAAGCATATCAATCAGAGTACAACTAATCTGAATTGTATCTGGATAAGAATCCCATCTACACTTTAACTGTTGGATGGTCATTCAGCCTTTGCTTAGAGGTTCACAAGGAGAAGATGCTACCATCACTTATGGTAGTTCACCTCACTTTAAAATGACTTTGTTAGATGGTTTTTTCCTTGTTTCAAAGCTAAATTTGCTTCTTCCTAGCTTCCAACCATTGTTCATAGTTTTGACCTCTGGGACCAAGAAAAACATGTATAATTTCTTAAATAACAGCTTTCCAAATCTTTGAAAGCAATTGTGATATGTTTTCTCTACCTTTTTTCTCCTCCAGGCTAAGCTTCCCTATTTCTTTCAATCAGTGTTTATGTGGCAGGATTCAAGAATTTTTATCATTTAGGTTACCCTACCTACTTTTGTTGTTCTTTATTGCAACATTTCTTAGAGTATGGTATCCCAAATGGATGTAAAACTCCAAATGTGATGCATCTTGGGCATAGTATTATGGAAATATTTCTTCTCTAGTGCTGTTCTCTCAGCTCAATTGAGGTTGTTTTAGTTTTCTTCAATGTCGTATTACATTATTGACTTAGATTGAATTTATAATCTATTCTTTTTCTCATGACTTTTTTTTCTGATGAACTGCTAGGAAGACATGTCTCCCATACCTTGCATTTGTAGAATCAATTTTTTGAACCAAGTATTGAACTTTACAATTGCTACTATTTGATTTTACCTTATTATATTAAGAACCAATGTTTTAGCTTGTCAGGATATTTTTGATTTTTCAAATTGTTAACTCTCCTCACTCGCTGTATCAATAAACTAATTTGATAAACACACATGCTACCAATTGCTCTGAAAAATTATAAGTTTATTCTAGATACTTTATTAGTAGAATTTAAACTCGCTGGGACCAGGCTGACTTGGTATAAGAAAAATAGCATCATGACATGGTAGAAAGAGTATGTCTTTGGAGTTGAGAACCCTGGTTTTGAATACTTTCTTTGATGTTTGGGAACTGCAGGGTACTTGGTTAGTCAATTAATTTATCTGGGTCTCAGTTCCCTTATCAGTGAAATGGGGATAACAATATTTATAGTGACTATTTCACTAGATTTTAAAGATTAGTAAATTAAGTATATAAAAATCCTTATTGAACTACAAGCTATCAATATTTAATTTCTTTGAGGTCCTTGCATTGTCTAATCTGGAACTAAATAGGTACTCAATAATAGTTCTCTATATAATAGGCACTATGAAATACTTAGTACTTGATTAGATCTTGAAGATACCAAAGTTATTTTTTGTACCTCAGGACAGTACCAGATGTCTTGAATTTTATCTTCCCACTGAATCTTGATCATTCAGGAAGAGAGAATGAGATGGATTACTTTGTGCAGCTCTGTCCCACTTAAAACCAATTCATGCACAAGTCAGTATATCACTTATATCATTGGTCTTTTTTGAAAATGAATGACAAACACTCTACACTAATAGTTCAATAAATAGACAAGGACACACAAACAGTTATGTTGTGTTGGTCTTCACTTTGTAGTTGGTATTCAGAATTTATAGAATGATCATAGTGTTTTAAAGTGGAAAGGAATTTTAGAATATCAAAGTTGGAGGGAAACTTAGAAGCATTAAAATTGTATGGGATTTTAGGACACAGAATGCTAGAATTAAAATTAAAACAGAATAGAGATGGAAGGCTCTGTAGAGGTCAGAAAGTCCAGAGCCATAATTTTTCAGAAGAAGCAATTGAATCCCAGTAACAGGAAGGTATTTTCATAGAACCATGCAGCATACTAAATAACAGAGCCAGGACTGGAACTCAGGTCTGCAGTCTCCAAATCTGGGTCTCCTTCCACTAAGCCACAATTGAAATTCTCAACCTGAAGTAAGGATTATCAACATAATTTTTTAAAGAATAGTGGAAATCAATTCATCAAATTCCTTTAGTCACACACAAGTATGGAGTTCCAAGGAGAAATTGAACAGAATATTATTTATTATAGAGTGGTTACATTTCATGTTCATTTGCTCTCAGGCATTCTTTATTAGCTGCAGATCTGTGTCTGTCTAATTCCATGTAAAATTAAACAAACCGAAAAATTAAACAGTTCTTTAGGCTACTTCCCTTACTCATCCAAGTCAGCAAATTTCATGCCCTTATCTAAGGTATTTGGTGAATAATTTTCATATAGCTTGAGAAATTGGGAAAAGCTAAGTGTTAAGAATGAAAATATTTAGTGTGTCTACCTAAACTCAGATGACAGTGTTGCAGATAACTTTATTTTTTTTAATGACATGGAAAAGGGCCACCCTTGAACTCAAGAAGACCTGGCTTCAAGATTTACTTCTAATGTACTGTAATGAGGGATAAGATCCTAAATCTCTGGGTAATAACCTGAGCTTGTCTCTCTAACACCTTAATTAATCAGTCTACATTAATGGAAGGAGTTTCTGTATTAAGAGTTCTCTACATAGAAAAAATTAAAAGAAAGGAAAAAATGAATAAAAAAAAGAAAGAAAGACAAGGAAGGAAGGTAGGAAGGAAAGAAAAAAAGAAGAGAGAAAGAGGGGGCAGCTAGTTGATGCAGTGGATTGAGTGCCATTCCTGAAATCAGGAGGACCTAAGTTCAAATTTGGCCTCAGACACTTAACACACTCTAGTTGTATGACCCTGGACAAGTCACAACCCCAATTGCCTCAGCAATAAATAAATAAATAAATAGATAAATTAAAATAAAATAAAATAAAAATAAGAGAGAAAAAGAAAGGTTTTCATTCTTTCCAAATGCTACCCTGTGGGTTACTAGGCAAAATGAAAGTAATTTGGTGTAGTAGAAGAAATTACATTTTCCCCAGTATCCATTTATCTTTCTCCCTCCCTTTCTATTTCCCTCTTCCTCTCTTTTTTCTTTCCTCCCTCTCTTCTTTTTTCTTTTTCTTTCTTTCTTGAAACTGTTATTTATGAAATGTTTTGTTTATGTTTGTTTATGTAGAATGGATTGATGCTACTAATTTGTAGTCCCTTTGGGGTTGTTAGCTAGGTTCCTGTAGTTCCTGACTCTAATATTTTATCTCCTTTTTTATTTGGCCAATTGAACTTTTATATGAATTGAACTTTTATTGAAAATTTCATAGATTTTGTTTTTCAGTGAATTGGTTTCTTTTTCATATCTATTTTGTAAGGAGTTATCACTTTTTCCATTTCATCAGGTCTATTTTCATTTATTTATTTATTTTGCTGAGGCAATTGGGGTTGTCCAAAAGTGAGTTGTCCAAGATCACGCAGCCAGGAAGCTATCTGAGGCCAAATTTGAACTCTGATTCTCCTGACTTCAGGGCTGACACACAATCCACTGCATCAACTAGCTGCACCATCAGTTCTATTTTTTAAAGAGTTTTTTTTTTTTTTTTTTTTCAGATTTCTGGTTTTCCTTTTCCATACATTCTCGCAAAGGTCTTGTTTCCTTTCCCCATTTTTCTTCTAACTCTCTTTTAAGAATTTTTAAAGGTTGAGGTAGCATGAACACAGCAACACCCTGGCTCCCTTCCCTGGTTCCCTACCCCAGGCTCCCTGCACTTTGATATGGACTCAGCAGCTTCTCCCTCTGCCTGATTGAAACAGGTCTTTTCCGATCATTATTCCAAAATATCTTCTTTTGGAAATTTGTTGTACTCCAAATATTTGTGAGTTCTGTCACTCCAAAACCAATTCAGAGGCTTAATCTGTTGTTAATTTGAGGGAAGCTCTGAGGAGGTCACACAGACACCTGTCTGCTCTTCACCATCTTGGCTCCACCCCTCTGACTCTAATATTTTAAAGTGGTATTATATAATAAAGTTTTAGAGCAATAAAGGATTATCATCTCAAAACTTGCTTGAGTCAATGCATAAAAAAATTTCTTTAGTACCTGCCATGTAGTAGAAGAGGGAGCTGGATGGTGCAGTAGAAAGAACATTTAGGAAATTAGGAAGATTCATCTTTACTATTCAAATATGGCCTCAGACACTTATTTAACTATGTGGCCATGGGCAAATAACCTATTTGTCTCAGTTCCTTATCTATAAAATGATCTAGAGAAGGAGAGGAGGTAAACAACTCCTATTTTTACCAAGAAAAATACAAATGGTATTATGAAGAGTCAGACATGACTGAAACAATTCAACAACAATGAAAATAAAGTAGACAATGCTGACAATGACAGCATCTCTGCCCTCAATAGTTTATAATCCAATGGAGGTGGATTTGAGAGAACAAGCACAAAGACTGCTGTGGTAGAAGATAGAATTTGATAAATATCTCATGTCTTACAGATTATATGACCTGAAGCAAGTCATTTGATTTCCTTGGCTTTCAATTTCCTTATCTGTTGAAGTGGGTTCTCTCTGAGGTTCCTCATAGCCCTATATTTAGGATCCCCAAAAATAAGGGCTCTAGTTAAAGAGTTATGAGAAACTTGAGAAAGAGATCATTGAAAGTGTGGGATGGAAAATTCTATCTGCATTCAGAGAAAGAACTATGGAGATTGAATGTGGATTGAAATGTACTATTTTCATCTCTTTTTTTTGTTTTTTGGTTTGGTTTTTCTTTCTCATGTTTTTTTCTTTCATAATAACTAATATAGAAATATGTTTAAAATGATTGTACATGTATAACCTATATTAAATTGCTTTCTGTCTTGGGAAAGGGGTAGTGAAAAAATTTAGAACTCAAAATATTTTTGCTCAATAGTATTTTATTTTTCCAAATACATGTGAAGATAGTTTTAAACATTCACTTCCCTCCTTTCTCAATCTCTCCCCAAGACAGCAAGAAATCTGATATAGGTTAAATATATGCAATCATTTAAAACATATTTCCATATTTGCCATGTTGTATAAGAAAAATCAGACCAAAAGGGAAAATCTACAAGAAAGAAAAATAAATAAACCAAAAAAGGTGAAAATACTATGCTCTGATCCACATTCAGTTTCCATAGTACTCTTTGTGGATACAGATGGCATTTTTCATCCCAGGTCTACTGGAATTGTTTTGAATTACCACATTGTTGAGAAGAACCAAATCCCTCACAATTCACCATTACATTATCTTGCTGTTACTGTGTACAATGTTCTTCTGGTTCTGCTCACTTTAGTCAGCATCAGTTCATGTAAGTCTTTCCAGGATTTTCTGAAATCAACCTGCTAATCATTTCTTATTGAATAATAATAATATTCCATTACTTTCATATACCATAATTTATTCAGCCACTCCCCAACTGATGGGTGTTCATTCAATTTTCAGTTCCTTCCCACTACAAAAAGAGCTTCTCTGCTACAAACATTTTTGTACATGTGCTTCTTTTTCCCTCTTTTATGATCTCTTTGGGATATAAACCCATAGTGACACTGCTGGATCAAAGGGTATGCCCAGTTTTATAGCCCTTTGG
This sequence comes from Antechinus flavipes, assembly GCF_016432865.1. Taxonomy (NCBI): domain Eukaryota; kingdom Metazoa; phylum Chordata; class Mammalia; order Dasyuromorphia; family Dasyuridae; genus Antechinus; species Antechinus flavipes. The sequence continues at coordinate 629,873,487 of NC_067398.1, forward strand.
ACATAGGAACTAAACATATCACAAAAATGAATGTTGAAAACTATTTTGACATGAAATCAAAAAAATACTATTAAATGAAAAAAACAGATTATTGAAAACTAGAAGATGTGAAGGCAGGGAAGGTTTCATGGAGAAGGTGGCATTTGAGTTGGATCTTGAAGAAAGGGAGCAATCTGAATAGGCAAAGATGGGAATCAGGACTGAGAGAGGGACCAAATATGTTTTAGAATAGAGAGATAGTGTGTAAACAGGAATACTGACATAGGAGAAAGTAGAGTTTAATTAAGGAGATGGAATTTATGCCACATTGGCTGGAATATTGAATTTGTGTTGAGGATTTTTATGTGAAATAATATTGAATGGTATGTTGGAACCAGATTAGGGGATATCTTAATATCTCCACTAAGACATTTGTATTTTATTCTATGTGGAATAGGAAGATTTTGAATCAGAATAGAGATGTGGTCAGATTGTATCTTGAAAGATTTATAAAGGATGAACTAAAGACAGTGAGGCTGGAGGAAGGGATAGATCAGTTAAAAGATTATCACTGACACTGCAAAAGAGATTATGAAAGCTTGATTCAGTGTTCTGTCAATGTGAGTACTGAGAGGCAGAGGGAAGAAAGAGATCACCTGGGGATCTGTTGCCTGTACAAATACAGAAGATTAGCAAAGGGATTTTCTTCCAGGGGAGGTACCTGTACATCAGAATGCCTCCAAATCAAAGATCTCTTGTATAACTTCAATTAACTGGTCATAATAGTATCATCCTATATCTAGTCCTTGCAAAGTTGATCTGTCAGATTCTGATATTGACTCTAGTTTATTTCTACTAGAAATAGTAGAGGAGAAATGACAATAGTTTAGATATTAGCAATGAGGGTGAGAGAGGAAAGGTTAATGATCTTTTCTAAGAGTTCAAATGTGAAAGAAGCGCATTATATATTGAACAGCGTGAGGAGATGATAGGGTCAAATGGAGTTTAAAAAATTTTTTTTAAAAAATTTTTAAAGATACGGAAGACCATGATGCATTTATAGGAAATAGGGAAGAAAATAGTAGGTATGGAGATATTATAGAAGAGAAGGGATAATTCAAGTAGTAAGCTTTCATAAAAAAGGACTTAGGAGTGGGGTAATGATGAGATCAAGAACACAAGTGGTATTATTCGTCATGGTGAGGGATAGAATCTCCTCTTTGGTCAAAGAAAAAGATTGGAGCAGAGTAGGAGAGAATTGGAGTTTTTCCAGGTATGGATTTGAGGAAAAGGAAAAAAAGTTCATAATAATATTTTTTCCTTGTATAAAGTAGCAAGACAGACAGACAGACAGACAGATAGGCACAGAGAGAGACAGAGACAGAGATAGAGACAGAAAAATCAGAGACCGGCAGAGATAAAAATTGTTTTGTAAGAGATGAGGGGAAAAAATTGTTTAGAGCAAACATTGTAGAAAATTCAATAGAATCAATCATGAAAGGGCAAAAGGTCTGCTGTGCAGGACTAATGGCCAGTTGAGTTTATATAGCAAATCTGTAGTACACCAAGTCATGATTACATATTTTTTTCTAGTCATATCTGAGTGAGAGCAGAGGGAGTGAGTAGTGATTAGGTACATGATTTACATAAAGAGAATGACATCATAAGTAAATTAAGAGGGGATGGAAGAGTTTATCTGTCAGATTTATGAATAAAGGAAGAATTTAGAACCTATAATATATATAATATATAGAACATATAACATTACAAAGTATAAAAGAGATCATTTTGATTATATAAAATTAAAGATTTTGCACAAACAAAACCAATTCAACAAAAATTATAAGGAAAACAAATAATTTTAAAAAAATTGCAACAAGTATCTCTGATAAAAGGCTCATTCCCAAAACAGAGAATTGAGTCAAATTTATTAAAAAAAATATAATTCATTCCTTAACTAATAAATAGCCAAAGGATATGAACAGTCAGTTTCCAGAGAAATCAAAGCTATCTAAAGTCATAGAAAAAACCTTTATATCACTATTGATCAGAGAAATTAAAATTAAAAAATTCTGAGGAACCACCACACACTTATCAGAATGGTTAATATGACAAAAAAAGAAAAATATTGAATGTTGAAGGAAATATGGAAAAACTGGGAAACTAATGCATTATTGGTGGAGTTGTGAACTGATCCAAACATAATGGAGGACAATTTGGAATTATATTCAAAGGACTATAAAATAATGCTATAAAACTATATAAACTTTGGGTTCAGTAATAGCACTGCTAGGTCTATACCCCAAAGACATAAAAAAGTGTGGCAGGAGAACCTATATTTGTACAAAATATCCATAGCAGCTCTTTTTGTGCTGGCTAAGAATTAGAAATAAAAGGATGCCCATCAAATAGTGAATGGCTAAACAAGCTATGCTATATGATTGTAATGACATATTATTGAACTATATAAGAAATGTCAAGCATGATGATTTCAGAAAAACCTAGAAAGACTTGTATGAACTGATGCATGGTATACAGAACCAGGAAAATGCTATACACAATAACAGCTATAAAATTAAATGAAAAACATTGCATGACTTAGCTATTCTCAGCAATGTAATTATCCAAGACTATCCCAAGGGACTAATGATGAAGCACATTATTTGCCTCCAGAGAAAGAACTGATATTGATTGAATGCAGACTGAAGCATGCTATTTTCACTTTTTTCCTTTCAGTTTTCATTTTATATGAGTCTTTTTGTGTAAAATGACATATGGAAATGTTTTACATAATTGCATATGTATAACCTATATCTGATTGCTTACCATCTCAGGGAAATAGAAGGGGAGAGAGAGAGAAAAAAGAGAGAGAGAGAGAGAGAGAGAGAGAGAGAGAGAGAGAGAGAGAGAGAGAGAGGAATAGAATTTGAAACTCAAAACATTAAATAAAAATGTTTTTAAAATTGGGGAAAATGAAAGTGAATAGTGGGGATGACTTAGGGTTTGGGTTTGGGAAGACAAGAGCTACATAGTAAAAACTGGTTAACTCTATGGTTAAGATAAAAGGATAAAAGTGAAGCCAATTCATGGCTGATAAGTTGAAAGTAAGGAATAAAATTAATAGAGATTTTATTGAAGAAGTAGGTACTTTGATAGAAGGAAAGATGGAAGACAAAGGAGTTGTGATCTGGGAGAAGAATTTGAGGGGTCTGGATGATGAAAATGGAATACTAGCTGAGACAAAATGACTGTACCTTTATGGCTCAGGTGGGGAGGAGGCTGAGGTCAGATGGCAGAATACAGTGGAACTAGCATTAATTCTGGAATCAGGGTTCAAACCAGGGTTCAATATTTCTTACATGTGGACTCTATTTTTTCATCAATAAATTGATGCAATTGGACTAGATCACCTTTGAGGTCCTTTCTACTTCTAGACTGGTCACCTGTAATCCTGTGTACAAAATGTAAGGAGAAAGTGAAGGCAGAAAGGCAGAGGATGTCTGTCCCCTAGTTGAGGGGAAATTGACATATATATTGAGGTTCACAAATATGAGATTGGAATAGAAGGGAAGAAGCATTAAACACTTACTATGTACCAGGCACTGTACTATTTTTTCAACAAATATTATCTCATTTGATCCTTACAACAACCCAAGTAAATAGGTATTATTATTAAGCCCATTTTAGAATTGAGGAAACTGAGGTAAAATAGAAATTAAGTGACTTAGCCAGGGTCACAGAGCTAATGGGTATATGAATTCAGATTCAAATTCAGATCTTCCTGACTCTAGCACCAGAATTTACCCACTTAATCACTAGGACATATTCGTAAGAAGAGATAATCACCTTTGCCTAGAGCCAGTGCTAAAGGGAAATCTAGAAAGTCATGGAGTGATCCTATCCTTAGGGGTAAAAGATTATACCACAGAACATCCAATCAAATGAAACTCTAAATTTGTGTTTTATACATAAATAAAACATATATATATATCTCACCACATAGAGCTCATTTCCCTTCTAATCTACAATGACTATATATATATATATATATATATATATATATATATATATATAGAAAAGACTTTGAATGAATCCCAAGAATTGTATTCAAAGAGAGAAAGCAAAAAGATGACAAAACATTGGACAGAAGCTAGAAGACCTGGATTCTTTTCCCTGCTTTCTTAATAGATTATTGTACCTCCTAGGCCAATCTAGAGCTCCTCTCAGCCTTTAGTTTCTTCATATGAAAAATACATTTCTTATGCTACTCACCTGTTCACTGAACAGATTAGGGAAGAGTAGAGATGAATATGTTTTGTGTACTGTAAAGCTTTATTTTTAAGAAACTACAAAAAAATCTACTCTGCTTTTTTAAAGTCAATTTATTAGTCTGAGCCCCAAATTTCCTCTTCTAATGTCCTGTTTGCTGCCTAAGATTACAGTGAAGCCAAGGGAGAACCTGGAGGTCAAAACATTTTTGTCAACCATAAAAGCCAGCATTTATAGAAAGGATTGTGATAATTTGTCTAGAATTCTAGAAATTATTTTAAAAATAATAATAGCTTTTTGTTTTTCAAAATACATGCAAAGATAGTTTTCAATATTCATCCTTAAAAATCCTTGAATTTTAAATTTTTCTCTCTCCCTCTCCACCTCTCCCATTCCCTACACAGCAAGTAATCAAATACAAGTTAAACATGTGCAATTCTTCTAAACACATTTCCATATTTATCATGCTGAACAATAAAAAATTAGTTGCAAAGGGAAAACATGAGGAACTAAGCAAGCAAACAATAACAACAAAAAAGGTGAAAATCATATGTTGAAATCCACATTCAATCCCCATAGTCCTCTCATGGATGCAGATGGCTTTCTCCATTAAAATTCTATTGAAATTGGACCGAATCATCTCAATGTTGAAAAGAACCAAATCCTTCACAGTTGATCATCACATAATCTTGGTGCTTCTGTGTACAATGTTCTCTTGATTCTACTTACTTCACTTAGCATCAGTTCATGTAAATATCTCCAGGCCTTTCTGAAATTATCCTGCTAATAATTTCTTATAGAACAATAATATTCCATTACATTCATATACCATAATTATTGAGCACCCACTCTAGAACTCTAGAAATTAGAACATGGCATCTTTGGAAAGGATTCTCAGGTTTTGGATAATAGAGCATGGTCCTTTTAGACACCTTGAGACCCAGGACAAGCCACTTCCCATTTCTGAATACCTGTTTCCCCATTTTCAAAATGAGGTTTTGGGCTAATTGTCTAAGGCCCTAGACATCTCACACATTCTCTGGTTCTCCAGAATGCCTGGCACATAGTAGGCGCTTAATATTATTTACTGATTGATTCTTTGATACTCAATAGGATCAGGCTTGTGAAAGGAGCTTTCATCAGCAATGAACACTTCTGTTATCGGTTGACCGTGAGAGAGGCTAACTCCCTTCTCTCTCACCATAATACAATGGCTATGGAAAGGAGGGGGAGGAAGTGCTGGCTCCCCGTTTTTGCCCTGGGTAGTTGCCTAGTAATCATTGCTTCACATTGTGCAAAAATCCTCTTGGCTTTAAGTTTCTTGACCTCCCCTTGGGTTCCTTCAACTTTCTAATCTCCCTGTGGGAGGGCTGTGCTTGGGGAATTGATCAGTTCTCTTAAGTAGCACATAAACAGCTTCATTTCCTATCAAAGGACTGGATCTCTAATTTCTGGGAAGTGGATCAGAGAATTATTTCAATTTGCTTTTTCTACAAAAACAGAAATAGTGGGAAGTTCAACATGGCATGGTGGGGAACAACAGTAGAGCTGTAGTTACATTAACAGGATGTGAATCTCTGCCAATCATCAACTATATAATATGGGCCACATCACTCAGGATCAAAGGATTATAGATTCGGGTCTGGAAGAATTCACCTCCTTCCTGATAGAAAGGAGGAAACTGTAATCCAGGAAGGTTATCATTTGCCCAAGATCTCTTTTAGAGTAAATGACAAGCCAGGATTCAAAATTTACATTTACTTGGATTACATATCCAGTGTTTTTTCTATTGCACCACAGTGCTGTCTCAGTGTCACTTTTCTCATGTCTTAACTCATAATAATACTAATCCATGTACTAAACCATTTAGATGTTTTATTGTTGCTTTGTTTTGTTTTATTTTCTGAGAACAGGGTTGAAAACATGCTGCAGAAGGCTTCCTTTACCTCCACTGACATTTTGATATGTAACTATGATCTGGGTAACAGAATTTCAGCATTCATGATCTGAAAAAGAATATCTAGTCTATCTATTTAATTGAAATTGATTTTAATATGTAGTTATGTTTTGGGTCCCACAAGTCCCAAATTAGTGATCCAAGAAAGAATATATCACTTATCTATTTATTTATTTGAAATTGATTTTGATATGTTGCTATGATTTGGAGAACCAGAACTCAAGATTCGTGGTCTGAGAAAGAATATATAGCTTATTTATTTATTTGAAATTGAGATTGTTTGAGAGAACATGGCATGTAATCACTATACAGAGAAGAGTAGATGATTTTATCCATTTAAGGAATTCCCAGGGTGAGAACACTCCTATCATGGCAGATGTTACCACCTGGTATTTTAGTAAGTAAATTCTGTAGAGGTCATATAGGGCAGAGAATCATTAAATGACTATCTGGGATCACAACTCAGTTAGAAAGGGTCAGAGGAGAAATTCTAGCTTTACTAACTCTTAGTCTAGTACTGTAGTCACTATATTAAGTCACCTCATCATACTTACAAATACTTTGAGGGCTAAATTGTGCCAGATTATTTTAAGCAATTCATGCTAAGGAATAAAGGGGAAAATGTTCTCACAGTTTTTTTTTTTTGACTTGAACTGAAGAGCTATTTAGTTACTCAGGGGGGAATCTATCCTGAGAATGCTAAGATAGATCCACTCACTACCAAATAAGATCTGTGATTCTGTGTTCAACCTTTCCACTTTTGGATTTGCCTCCTGATCTTCAAACTCAAAATTTTATACTCTTTTATATTTATATTTATGAAACTAAAACTCCTTAGGCCAGTCACTATGTTTTGTCTAAATAGTGGGAGGATAGTGGAGAAACTACAGTTTGGTTAAACAAACTGATCCTGGATCTGATCTTTACTAGTTTTTCAGTCCTGGATGAGTCATTCTGCTTCTTAGAGTATCATACTTCCCATTTATAAAATGGAGATAATAATAGTGGAACAGCTGCCGCCCAGTGCCATTCCAAAGAAAAAATGTGCAAAATTTAAGGTGCTATAGCAATATGAGAGGCAGCTAGATGGTACAATGGATAAACACTGGATTTAGAATCAGCAAGACTCATCTTCTTGAATTCAAGCTGTGTTATCCCTGAGCAAGCCACTTAATCCTGTTTGCCTCAGTTTCCTCATCTGTAAAGTGAACCATATAATGAGCTGAAGAAGGAGATGGTGAACTGCTCAAGTATCTCTGCAAAGAAAATTCCCAAAATGGGACTACAAAGAATCAGATGCAACTGAACATGACTGAACAACAAATAGCAAAGTGAATTATTGCCAGTTTGCAATGATCTGGAAAGTCGAGTTCAGCATCCTGCATGTAGGAAGCAAGTCTCTTATTCTTCATAAAGTTCACTTCATAAAGAAGTGCACCAGTTGCTAAGGTACAAATGATAGGAATCTGGAGATAAATCAACCACTCTATTTTAGGGCCATAGATTTATAGATTGAAAGAAACCTAATGCACATTTTACCAAAGAAATTACTTGCCTAAGATTAGGTATGAAATAATTATCAGAAATAGGACTTTAACTTGGTTTCTAAGAATACAGAATTTGAGCCTGTTAAGAAGAAAACCATGCATAATCTGATCTATATTGTGCTGTAGATTGTGGGGAAAGGGAAGAAGGGAACCAGATTCCAAAGATTTCAGAGAAAGGAGATAAGATCCAGAAGCCACCCTCTCCTAGTTCCCAGTCTAAATTTATTTAGCTTATTTATCTTCATTCAGAGATAATTATATTAAGTGTGAATCTGAGTTTCTACAGTTGATCAACCTCTAGTTTTTTAATTCTCACTTCCTGAAATATTGATCATCTTGACATACTCTACAGAATGCTCTTTGATGATGATTGGTATCCCTAGAAAGCTTGTTTACTTAATTGGGATCCATAGATTCAGTTTCCTCTTTAGAACCTTGCCTAGAACTCTTCCATCAAAGAGGGAATGGGATCCTTATTTTCATTCATTAACATTTCCTGCTAGAGTTGAATGAATGAGTGAAAAAGTGGAAAGTAAATGGAAGATATTCCCTTTGCTTGGGTAATTCATATTTGTCCTTTATTTCCCACCTTGGAATTTGAATTCACAGGCTTCTTCTTAAATTAGAATTTAGTCCCTCTTTGGTTCTACTTCTTCTTTTTATTTTGGGGTTAAATGATTTGCTCAGGATCACACAGCTAGTATCTAAGGCTGGATTTAGACTCAAGTCCTCCTGACTCCAGGGAAACTACATATTATAATTCCTAGTTTCCTCCGAAATTCAGCTTAAACATCTACATTATGGCTTTCCTGGTCCTTTCAATTAGTGCCCTCCTTTCTCAAAGTACTTGGAATTCATTTTGGATATAATCAATATTTGTATCAACTGTCTCTCTGTCTGTCTAATCTATTTATATTGATATTCTTACATATACAGACACATGCCGTCTTCTCCATTAGAATGGAAGGTCTTTGAAGATAGAGGCTTTCACATTTTTCTTTTTTCCCACACTTAACACATTGCCTACTATGTAGGAATCAACTGATAAATTCTTCATAATGGATCAGTTCAACTATTGTAATACTCTCCTGTGACATCCGGGTTAGCTCCCTGTTGACCTCAGGATCAGCCAGAATCAGGATCAGCAAAAGTCCTTGGTCTTTAGGGGGAGAAGTGAAGGAGACAGACAAACCTCTACTAGGCTCACCACCAACCTCCTCTCTCCTTGTCGTCCTTCTCCAAAATGACTCTGGCTTGTCTTACTCCACCCCCAATCCCTCCTACAATTATCTGTATTCACCAAAAGAACAAGCCAGCACAGAATAGTAAGAAGGGCTATTTTCCAAGCATATGCTAATAGAGTATTGTCTAGTAGGTAATTAGCCTTAAGTGCTCAGTTGTCTGATTCCAGTGTACCCATTCAGAGTTTCAGCTCTTTACATCTCCCGCTTTCTTTTGTTTTAGAACACAGGTGGTCACGCCATCTCTGACTTCTCAGGAAAGAAGGTGAAAACACTGAAAAGGAGATCATCATGCCCCCCCGACTTCTCATGAAGGAAGGTGAAAGCACCAAAAAAGAGATGATCGTGCCCTCCTTGACTTCTCAGGAAGAGAGATGAAAAACACCAAAGGGAAGTGGGGAGTCAAAACAGATATTGCTAGTGGGTTTCTGGGCTGAAGGGTCTTACTAGAGACAGGTATGCACAAATCCATCAGCATGCGAGCTATTACACAAGCACATAGCAATAAAACACAGGTTAGCAGTGATGACTCTCCCCACAGCCAGTGCAGGCTCAATGTGATGTAACAAACATGAATTGTACATGCAAGTAGTGATATAACAAACAATATGAATCAACATAGTGTAAAAGATTTCTATAAGTCCTAGAAGGAGGGTATGTAAATAACAATCACACATATGCCTCCATCAGTAGCCAAGAGATAGTCCAAAACCAATCTATAGCCCATTGCTTCCTGTGTCAAGGAATCCAATGATCCCTGGAAGTTTTTGAAATCCTGCAACAGTCTTTTTTATATGTTAGGGAATCCAATGATTCCTACAGATTTTGAAATCCTGCATTAGATTTTCTCAGAAAATCCAATGATTCCTGAGGGTTTTCACGTCCTACAACAGTCTTATCATGTCTCAGAGAATCCAATGATTCCTGAGGGTTTTCAAATCCTATAATAGTCTTTTCATGTCTCAGAGATTCCAATGATTCCTGAGGTTTTGAAGTCCAACAATTTTTGATGACCATGAATTAAACGCCATAACTGCCATGCTCTTTCAGTGGTGGGCACAGTCAGTGACAGAACCACTTAGTGTTTCTTGGGTCTTCTCCTTCATTTCAAGGGCCTGCGCCATCTCTCTCCAATGGACAAGGCAAATGCAGCTCACTGGCTCCCATCTGATTCCTTCTCCATCTATAGAGATAGAAGCAAACCCTCTTCCTCAAGCAGTTAACCCATCTGGTCCCTTCCATTCACAAATTTCTGGGTCTTTCCACATCACCTGGTGATTATCTAAAGATAGTGGAGCTGCTCGCACTGGACACTGCCCTTCCAGTGGATTATAAAACCTGTTTGCCGGAGCCAGTGCATCTTTGTCAAAAATCAAGAAGTTAATAGTATAAAGGACTAGATTTAGAAGTTCTCTAGGGTTACCTGTGGCTCCCCCTTTCTTTTGTTTTTGGAGGAACATCTTAATGTCTCTGTTTCTCTTCTCTACTATTGCCTGTCCTTGTGGATTAAAAGATATGCCAGTGGTGTGTAAAATCTTAAACTGTGAACATAAGTGTGCAGAATGTGTAGAAGTGTATGCAAGTCCATTATCTGTTTTTATGGCTTGTGGCACACCCATAATTGCAAATGCTTGGATAAGGAATTCAATGACCACTCAGGCTCTCTCTTTTGCTGCTGGCATTCAAAAAGTGGATCCTGAAAAGGTATCTACCACAACGTGGATAAAAGACAGGCAATCAAAAGATTTATAATGGGTCACATCTATTTGCCAAATTTCATTGGATCTCAAACCATGAGGATTCTTCCCTGGAGGCAGTGTAGGAGTGTAGAAAGGAAGGCAGGCTGTACAGGCTTTTACTATGCTCCTAGCTTCCTCTCTTGTTATTCCAAATTGTAAATGTAAAGTTTGAGCAGACTGATGATATTTAGAATGAGATTCTTGGGCTTCTTGAAATAAAGGAGTATTGGGCAACATAGTTAGCTGGCTATCTGCCTTTGAATTACCATCAAAAATAGGACCTGGAAGTCCACTATGAGAGTGGACATACAAAATATAAATCTTACCTGGATGCTTTCTCACTTGCTCTTGAAGGTCCTTAAAGAGTTGATATATATTAGAGGCTACAAATTTTATTTGGGCTGTGGCAATTCTTTGTACCACACCTACTGAATAGGCCGAATCAGATATTATATTTATATCTCCTAGATAATAAGTAAGAACTAGAATGATTGTATACAACTCATTTTGCTGAGTGGACTGAAAAGGAGTTCTGACTTCTCTCTTTATAGTTAAGTCATGAGAGTATATAGGACAAATATTATGTTTGGAAGCATCTGTAATTTTATTCTGAATTTTATCACTACCTTTAAGAGGAACTTTAGAAACCTTCTCTTCAAGAATCCATCGTCAATTATCTAATAGTCTGGTTATCATTCATGGAGACCCGTGTGTAAAATTTGGAGCCATGGCTAATAAAATTTGCCACTATGGGATGGTTTCACAGCATACATTAATTTGTGCATCAGTATAAAAGATATACTTCTTGTCAGGTCTTATCCCAGATAATTGTACTGCTCACTTAATGGCCTTTAATAAAATTCTAGCCACAAGCACTGGGTAAGGAGTAAGGCTTTGTTCTGGTTGTGCTGGGAGATTCACCCACTCTACCACACTGTCTCCTGGATGAAGGACTGCTGTGGGTGCCTCTTGTGTGGCAAAAACTGATATTTCCATGGGTTTTTGAGTGACTCTTTCAACCACATTGGATAAAGCCAGTTCAATTTTTCTCAAAGCCTCTTGAGATTCTTTTTTAAGCTGGTGTAGTGAGTTTAAAGCACTGTCTCCCCTTAAAATGCCATATAATAGTTGTAATTGATAGGTAGTCAAGCCTAACACTTGTCGCATCCATTGGATCTCTCCTATCAATTTCTGAAAGTCATTTAAGGTGTTTGGCTTCTCTGTTCTTAAGGACAGTTTTTGTACTGTAAGCATCTTAGGGTATACTTCATATCCCAAATATTGAAAAGGAGCATGTCTTTTAATTTTTCTGGAGCTATGTGCAATTTGTAGTTCCTTAGTGTTTCTATGTCTTTTGTAGATATGCTTCTAACATTTGTTCCTCAGGTGTACATCTCAATATATCATCCATATAATGTAATAACATTACTTTTGGAAATGTTTTTCTTGCTGGAGTAAGAGCAGCAGCAACATACATTTGACACATAGTGGGGCTGTTTTTCATTCCCTATGGCAAAACTGTCCATTCATATCTTTTATAAGGCTCAGCTAAGTTAATATTGGGCACTGAAAAGGCAAATCTTTTCATATCCTCCTTATCTAGAGGGATAGAATAGAAACAATTCTTAATGTCTATAACCCAAAGAGGCTATTCTCTTGGCAATTGAATAGGAGATGGAAGTTCAGGCTGAAGAGTTCTTGTAGTTTCCATCTGTTCATTTACATTTCTTAAATCAGATTTTTCCATTTTCCAAATTTTTTTCTTACAACAAATACTGGGAATTCCAAGGACTTAGATAAGATTGTAAGTGTCCTTGGTAAAGTTGCTCTTATACTATATCTAATAAGGCCTGAAATTTATTGCTAGCTAAGGGCCACTGTTCTATCCACACTGGTGTATCCATTTTCCATTGGATAGGAACAGGTAAAAGTGTTGGCAGGCCTTCAACAGCAGTCCTGTCTAAAAAAATGAAGTACTCATTTTTAATCCTAATTGTTGTAAAATGTCTCTTTCCCATAGATTGATGGGGATTTTTTCAGCTATAAAAGGAATAAAAATTCCTGTTTCACCTTCAAAAGTCCATCTCAAAGGAGTAGCACTAACTTCGGGTGCTATTGATCCTCCTACCCCAGACATGTAGGTGTCTGCCTTAATCTTTGGCCAGTGACTGGGCCAATTGGCACCTCTAATGACTATATGATCTGTGCCAGTATCTACCAATCCTTCTAATGGTATGCCATTTATATAGACAATGAGCATAGGTCTGTCAGCTGTCACAGCTGCTGTCCAGAATATTCCTGGATTTTGTTGCTTAGAGTCAGAATCTGGGTGACTATCACCAGATTGCTGATTAGGAGTCTGTATCAGTAAACCTGATGCTACTACTTCTCTTGGGTGATAAGTCACACATTGTCTACTTGTATTAGTGACTGGGATATTATCTACACATTTCCCAGTTTCCCACATCAGTGTTTGGGTGGACACTGTTTTGTAAGTACTCTCAGGAGGTGAAATGGTCAAGCCTATTGTGCCTGGAGGCAAGGGATCCATAGGCTGGAGAGGAACAGATTTCACCTCTCCAGGGAGTATCTCAGTTGTCCCAGCTGCATACAGCTCTATTCTCCCCATTTGTAATCCCTTTCTCCCATCAGGTTGCTTCCTGGCTGATTGATTGTGTAATCCCTTTTTCCTACCAGATGGCTTCCTGGCTGATTGGTCATGTCTGGGTACTGGACTTCTAGGTACTCTCTGGGTGTAGCATCAGCTGCCATCATGCCCCAAGTGATTTTTGCCTGGGGCCCTGGGGCTGGGCCCCTCATCCCGTTTCCCTGAATCAGTCTACATTCTGATGCCCAATGGAAGCCTCTGTTGCATTTTGGACATGGGGTTTTGGGTCTTGTTCTCCCATCCTGTTTTCTCACTCTGTCTTTGTGCCAACATTTGAGCTTTCAGATGCCCTACTTTACCACATTGAAAGCATTGACGAGTATTTCTGGAAGTCCCTTGCCAAAAGGAACCCTATCTTCCCATGTTCAGATCTTGGGAAGTCTGCATCATAGCCTGGCTATAAAAGATATTTGTGCCCACTGAGGTACAGCATCTTATGATCTCCTCTAAAGGGGCATCTTTGCGTAGTCCTTGTATAATTCTTCTACAAACCTCATTAGCATTTTCTTTAGCAAGTTGCCTTTTCATAATATCTGTTACTATATTTTCGTTAATAGTTCATATGACAGCTGTTTGCAAATGTCCCACAAAATAAGCAAAGGGTTCATTTGATACTTGTGCAATTTTTGTAAAGGCTTCACCCTTGTCATTTTTACAGGGGATAAAAGCCTATCCTTTGATAGCAGCAGCAGCAATTTGCTCATATGCTGCTATGGGGTAATTAATCTGTACTGAAATGTCTGCATAAGAACCTACACCTGTTAGTTGGTCATAGGCTATTGGGTTATTAGCTCCACTTTTGACTATTTTGTTGGGCTTGTATCCTATAGAGCTCACTATATTTAGAAAGCCACAAGTTTTGTCCAGGTTCTAAGCATGTCCTTGCTATAGATTTCCAGTCACTAGGGGTTAAGACTTCATAAGCCAAATTCTGTAATAATATCTTAACATAAGCTGATGTTGCCCCATAAAGAATGCAAGCCTTTTTCAGGTCTTTGAGGATTTCTATATTAAAAGAATGTATATTCTACTTTCTTGACCTGAAGAGTTAAACTGTTAAATCACAGGATACATTCCTATTCTCAAATCAGCTAAATCCTACCCTTCTTCTGTGGCTTTAAGTACTGCCTTTTGCAGTCTAGTCATAGGAGGGTGTGATTGCTGGGAGGAAGTGCTGGTGATATCACTGCCCCTCCCACTCCTCCACCTCCCTCCATCTTGGAAGGTGAAGTTGTGGGGGCATGTCAATGACCTGCTCTGTAGGCAGAATTGAAGCTGCCTTGTGAGAGCAAGAATCACCATCCCCTTCACTCTCATTTAACTTTTCATGCCCTCTGGTGATATTGCCATCAATCTGTCCTTTGTCTTCCTCTTTTTCCTTACACTTCTTCATCTGGCTGTTATTAAAACTTTTCTTTTTTCTATAATTTGCAGAATTCTTTAAGGCCAATTGTATTATGTTGTATGTATAGAATGTTTCCTTGGAAATTGAATGAGGACCTTTATCATTGTAGTATTCACATAGTTGATGATCTACTAGCTTCCATTTATCTAGCCCTATCTCTTCTTCCTTTAAGAACCAAGGAGAAGTCCGTTCTAATGCACCCAAGAGTCTAGAGATCTGCCACCAAGTTATAATTAAGCCTTGTCCCTTGATCAACTTAAGCATGCTTTCTATAGTGCCCCCTTGGGGAAGGGGTGGGCATCGTGCTAGGGCTGGGAGAGAATCTTTTCCTAATATCTGTCCCATTTCAGCTAGAAAAGGTTACTAGTGTAGCCCTTAACAAAGTAAGTTCCCTGTTTGTCTATTAAAATATTTACCCTATTTCCTGGTCACTGGGGACTTCTTCAGTGAAATTAGTGTCCTTGGCTCACACGTTGGGCACCAAATATGATGTCTGGTTAGCTCCCTGTTGACCTCAGGATCAGCCAGAGTCAGGATCAGCAAAAATCTTTGGTCTTTAGGGGGATAAGTAAAGGAGACAGACAAACCTCCATGAGGCTCACCACTAACCTCCTCTCTCCTCCAAAGTGACTCTGGTTTGTCTTACTCCACCCTCTAATCTCTCCTACGATTATCTGTGTACACCAAAAGATCAAGTCAGCACAGAATAGTGAGAAGGGCCATTTTCCAAGCATATGCTAATAGAGTATTGTCATATAGGTAATTAGCCTTAAGTGCTTGGTTGTCTGATTCCAGTGCATCTATTCAGAGTTTTGGCCCTTTACACTTTCCTTGTCATCCATCCCTAGTGAAATATGAAATTTGTAAAAGAACATGATTCTTTTTGAGATGTTAACCTATCCAGAGTGTGCCCTCCACAGAGACAATTGTTGGAGTTCTGGAAAAGGAAATGAGCACCATCTTCTAGAGGCACAAGAACATTGTGGAAAACAGTTAACTGAGCAAATGATAGAAAAGTCCATCTTCTAGGGGCTGAGGAAGGGTTGCAAGAAGCATAACCAGGGAGATCAGAGATAGAAAGGGAGCAATTGAGGACATTTACAGTGGTATAAAAGGGAAACAAAAAATAAGCCATACCACATAGGTATGCAGAAGAAAGTGCCGATGAAAAGGAGCAAACTTCCAGAGCTCTACTCCAAGCAGTACATGGGTTTTAAAGGCAATTGAATAGAAAGTGATCCACTGGTAATCATTCTTTTTGTGAATTCAGAGATAGATCTGATTTGTGTTCATTAACTTGTAAACAGAATAAATCAGGTCTAGAGCCTATAAGACTATGCTCTTGCAAGGGGAGTTGGTAACTCCCTTACAGATGAATCAGAAACTAGGATTTGTTATGTCCTGCTTTCTAGAGTCCCTAAGTTGGGGTGACAAAACATACTGTGCTTGCTAGAACCCCTATACCAAAATAGTTAAAATATACCATCTTAGTGAGACTCCCGATGATGATTAAAATATGGAGTCCATTTATTGCAAGTTCTTTTACCCTTATATACCCTAATATCCTTATGTAACCAAAACAACACTGGTCATGTGCTAAGTATATTCTGCCCACATGGGAGCACATAAACAACTTGCTATTGTATGTAGTTTGCCATTTGGTATCACTCTTCTACATGATATCACTCTGCATCAATTACAACACAAGTTTTCACTGCTGTCTGACTTCTCAGGAAGGCCAAGAGCCCTTAGGGGATATGGGATGCTGAACCAGACATTGTCAGCAGGTTCCCTCTGGGCTGAAGGATCATATACCTCACCCAGAGTTCCCCCATTATCTGTGACCCTTTACACCTCTCCTTTTCTTTTGTTTTTAATTGAAGCAGGTATATACCAGTGGTTAAATTCTTCAGCATGGGAGGAATAACACAGGCGAGTTGTAATATCACACAAGCAAGTAGTAATATAAACAATATGAATAAACAAGATACTATAAAAGACTTCCATGAATTCCAGAAGGAAGGTATAGAAAATAACTATCAAATCACAACCATACATACATTTTCTTCAGCCAAAAAATAGTCCAAAGCCAATCTATTGTCCACCACTTCATGTGTTAGTGAATCCAATGATTCCCACAGGTTTTGAAGTTCTGTATCAGTCTCATTAACAATTATTTTTGATGTTCATGAGTTAATTGCCATACACATAGGCTTAACTGCCATACTATTTCAATGGTGAGCACAATCAGTGATGGAACCACCCATGGTTTCTTGGGTCTTCTTCCTATCAAGGTTCTTCTCTTTTTCCATCTCTCTCCAATGGACAAGTCAAATACAGCTTGTTGGCACCCATCTGATTCCTTCTTCATCTGTAGAAACACAAGCAAACCCTCTCCCCCAAGTAGTTAATCTATCTAGTCCCTTCCATTCACCACTTTCTGGATCTCTCCACATCACCTGGTGATTATCTAAAGATAGGGGAGCTGCTCTCACTGGACACTGCCCTTCCAGTGGGTTATAAAACCTGTTTGCTGGAGCCAGTGCATCTTTGTAAAAAATCGAAAAGTTAATGGTATAGAGGACTAGATTTAGAAGTTTTCTAGGGTTACCTGTGGCTCCCCTTTTCTTTTGTTTTTGGAGGATCATCTTGATGTCTCTGTTTTTCCTCTCTACTATTGCCTGTCCTTGAGGGTTAAAGGATATGCCAGTGGTGTGTAAAATCTGATACTGTGAACAAAAGTGTGCAAAATGTTTAGAAGTATATGCAGGTTCATCTTATTGCTTGTGGCACACCCATAATTGCAAAAATTTGTATAAGGATTTCACTGACCGCTCAGGTAGTCTCTTTTGCTGCTAGTATTGCAAAAGTAAATCCTGAAAAGGTGTCTACTACAACATGGATTTTCCAGTTTTCTTTTTTACAGCAAACACAGGGGAATTCCAAGGACTTAGAGGAGGTTGTAAGTATCCTTGATCAAGTTATTCCTGTAGTATATCTAATAAGGCCTGAATTTTTTCACTGGTTAAGGGCTACTGTTCCACCCACACTGGTGTATTAGTTTTCCATTGAATGGGAACAGGTGAGAATGTTGGCAGGCCTTTAACAGCAGCCCTGCCTAAAAAACCAAAATACTTATTTTTAATCCTAACTGTTGTAAAATATCTCTTCCCCACAGATTGATGGGGATTTTTCTTTTACTACAAAAGGAATAAAAACTCCTATTTTATCTTCAAATTTCCATATCAAAGGGGTAGCACTAAGTTCAGCTGCTATTGAGCCTCCTATGCCAGATATATGAGTGTTTGTCATAAGCTTTGGCCAGTGATTGGGATATTAGCTATACATTCCCAATTTCCCAAATCCATGTATGGATGGACACTTTTATAAGCACTCTCAGGAGGTGAAATGGTCAAATCAATTGTGTGTGGAGGCAAGGGGTCTATAGGCCGGAGAGGGACAGATTTCAGCTCTCCAGGAGATATCTCAGTAGTCCCAGCAACATATAGCTCTATTCTCCTTAATTCAATTCCCTTCCCCCACTGGCTTGCTGGGTTTAATAGTGGTTGCCATCAAGCCCCAAGTGTTTTTTGCTTGGGGCTCTCAAGCCAAGCCTTGCCTCTTGTAATGAGGACATAGTGGGTAGGCAAAACTGCTTCATGGGCAGTGCAGATGGTGTCATTGCCTCTCCCACTCCTCCTCTCCTGCTCAGGAAGGATGAGTTGAGGGAGGAGGATCAAGAGATGAGGAATACCCTAAGGGTGCATGCTTAGGTGTAGGCAGAATTGAAAATGATCTTTGAAGGTGAAAAGCAAGCTCATCATCAAGGAACTTAAGGTACTTAATGCCTTTTCTGAGCAACAGATCATGGAACTTAAGATACTTAACTATTTTCTCTCCCAACTGGCCTGGCCTGATCCTGCAAATCTCCTAGAGCAGAAACAAGCATTATAAAATAGAAAAATACTAAAAAAAGATTTCCTTAACTACATTCCATGTGCTGTATTCTCCAGGGCTACTGGCATCAACTTTCTGCTTGCTTTTCTTCTCATACTTCCTTGTCTGGCTGCCCAAGTTAAAATCTTTCCTCTTTTTAAAACGTGTGGGATTCCTTAAAATCAAATTTAATCTATTGCATCCAGTTCATTATTTTCCCACTAACTTCTTCATCTCTGGCTCCAAATTCTCCTTCTTACAAAGTCACAGAGAAGTGTACTCCAGAGCATCTGAGAACTCAGTGATCTGCTTCTGAGTTATCAAAATACCTTGCTTGTCTGTTAACTTAACTAAGCATGCTTCATACTTCCCTGGGGGCATGGTGAAGGGGAAAGCTCTTTTTTTAGTATTTGCTCCATTTTGGCTGAAAAACCAAAGGTGACTAGATCAGCTCTTACCAATTCTTCCCACTTGCCTATTTCTAAACTTACCTTGTTCCTAAGGTCACAGAGACTCCTCCACTGAACTTGCTGATTATATCAGTCAAACTGCTTTGTGCTCTGCTTTGCAAGGCCCCACGTTTCTAGGGCCCCAAAATGTTTAGGCGCCAAATGTTGTATTCTGCTTTCTTGAGCCCCCAAGTTGGGGTGACAAAACATCGCCCTCATACTGGGGTATTGTGTACTTTCTAGAGCCGCCATGTTGGGGTGGTTAAAATATAACTTCTTAGCGGAGGAGTGATGAAGCAAGACTCCTGTGGATGGTTAAAATATAGAGTCCATTTATTCTAAGTTCTTTCACTCTTATATACCCTAATACCTTTATGTAACCAAAACAACACTGCATATGCACCAAGTGTATATGACACACATGGGACCACATAAATAACTTGCTATTGTACCTAGTTTGCCATCTGGTATAACTCTCCCACCTGGCATCACTCTGCTTCAATCACAACACAGGTTATCACCACCCTCTTGACTTTTCAGGAAGACCAAGAGCTCTTAGGAAAGATGAAGAGTCAAACCAGACATTGTCAGCAAGTTCCCTCTGGGCAGAAGGGTCTTATACCTTACCCAGAGTTCCCCCACTATCTGTGGCCCTCTATAAGGGTTCATAGATCATTTGGCTGGAACAATAAGAGAAAAAAAAGTGAGATATTCCAAAAATGTACCTGGATCCTTTGTGTTAGGAGAATGTCTTAGAAACAAAGATTACACTGTTTTCTAGTTACTATCTGCTTTTCTAATTAATATTAAAATTTTCTGGAAAGTTGGGAATTGTGTATTACCTAAGTCATTAAAAGAAACATCTTACATGGCTGGCTTACCCTAACAGGAAATATTATTCCCTGGACTGATTTAGTATTGGAATTTTATAGTTCGAAAAGCTCCAGCACTTTTTCACTATTTTAAAAAGTATTGTCATTTTCCTGGTTGGTTGTCAAACACAACTATCATAACAGATGCTATATGGTTTTTGGTTGGGGGAAGTAATTTATGCCCCATTTGTACAACCTTTCTTGAGTTCAATTCAGTTAAAATTGATAAACCTTTTTTACTTACCTATTATACACATACATATCCCACAGTTTATAGACACAAGGCTTTCTGATAGGTACTTGTGACACATAGTTGAAAAATAAGACAGTCTCTATACTCTAGGAGCTTAAAATTTAATAGGGAACATATGTCATGCATACAGATAGCAATGACATAACATAGAATGTAATGGAGGTAAAGGAAAACAGACAAAATAATTCTAAAAGATTCTGAGGAGGAGAAAGTACTTTAATTTAAGGGGATTAAGGAAGACTTCTTAGACTGTCTTGAGCCTTAAAAAAAGATTTTCAGTAGGTGAAGTTAAAGAAGGAATGTACTTCAGTTAAGGAAGGATTCCCAAAGTGAATCTATGGAAGGGGGAAATGTCCTAGTGAGAGAACATATGGTAATATAGTTTGGCCAGAATACAGAGTTCATGGAGATGACAGGATAATGTGAAATTTGGCTGGAAAGGCAAGGAAAGGTTGTGGGTCTTAAATTATAGACAAAAAATTGTATGGATTATCTTATTTGCAGAAGGGAGCCACTGCAATTTTTTGAGTAAAGGACTGATGGATTCAGGTTCAAATCTTATTAAGATTTTTTTTTTGTGTGTGTGTGTGGTGGTAAGATAAACTAGAATGGGGAGCAAAGGAATTATGGTTCTTTTCAAATATAAAATTTGATGGGATTAATGAACATTTCACTTTGCATGAAATGAAAAATCTTCATCATCATCTGGAAACAGCTGCAAAAATTGACAGAACTAGTTTCCTTTTTTTTCTTTTTCTTTTTGATCTGGCAGAAAAAAAGGCCAAAAGGATGATCTTAAGGCCTTTGTATTTTCTGAATACATTAAGGCTCTGTGCTAATTCATTATTCATTCATTCAGTATCTATTACAAAACTACTATGTATATTATTCCATTCTAGGTACTGAGAAATACAAAATTAAATAAGACATGGTTTCTGTTCTTATTTAGTCCAATGAGGCCAAGATTCTAAAATAAATATTTATAAACTCACTTGTTGTTGGACTGAGAAAATAAAACAAACTTTTCCTGTGACTAATTGGAAAGTGTCTTATCAGAACTTAGAAAGTTGTAACATATTATTCACAAGGAGAATCTGGCAAGAGAATATGGATGGCTTGGGACAAACCCATCTGTACTAGTGGAAATACTCAATTTGCATAGTGATCCTGTGTTTGTAGTAGTCATCTTCAGCTATGGTGAACATCTGGTGACTTTGATGTTCTGGCTGATGCCCTGTCTGATACCTTGGCACAACTCCACTTTAGATTAAACCCCAGAGGACAGTGATAAAACTCATTCCTCAATAATTAACATGCTTCTATTCCATTATACCCATCCCATCCCAGTGATTCTGAATTTCTGGTTGCCATAGTTAATACCTCATTCTGCATATCCCATTTCCTGCTTCTTTATTTACATCCTCTTCAATCCAAGGACATCAAGCTCTCACTCTAAAGCTCCCTGGAATGTCTGCTCCAGGTATAACAAATTAGTTTTCATTTTTAATCTTTTTTTTTCTTGACACCTCCATCTCCTTGCAATCATTAAGATCCTCTCCCTCCTGATAGAACAACTTCTCTGGTAACCCTTTCTATCACTGGTTGCTTTTATACTCATTAATTCTCCTTCTGTTCCCTACCCTGATTCACTGGTAATGGGGGGGGGAGGGAGTTGGATTTGTTCTTCATTGCTATTTATAGGCTTTCTCTTTCTTACTATTAGTAACTTCTCCACCTATGAAATATCCTCAAATGATATTAATCACTTGATCCAGATAATGATAATTGATGTTTATAGATCTCCAGGACCTTAAAAAGTTCAGTGCTTAGTTCATAGTCTTTCTCTCCTCCACAACTGCTTCATACTGAGGGATTTCAACATTGATATTGATACTTCTTAAAACACCCTAACCTCCTAATACCTCAGTCTACTCATCCCATATTCCTCCATCCCATTACAGTTACATACAGAAATGTGCATATTCCTGATTTTGACATCATTTACAAATGTTCTACATCAGTTTCATAAGCTGTAAAATATTCTTTATTCATATACATTTATTAAGCATCTATTATGTGCTATGTCTTCCCTCACTATATCATGCTTTGTCACTATTCCATATGATGACGTTGTTCTTCTCTTTGCCAAAGAAAATCCCTGTATGTGAATAGCTGATCTCATTCCACTTTATCTCTCTGTCCCCTCTATTATTCCTGCTCTCTAATTAATCTTCAATCTCTCCTTGTCTCCTTGCCATTTCCTTTCTACCTACAAATATGCTTACCTCTCCTCCATTTCACCTACTCTGTCGTTAATGTCCTTCAGAAAGCCTGCCATTCTTGATGACTTCAATTTCTCTTTATAGGCATCTAGATATCACTACAAATAGAGCACGCTGAGCCTAGCATCAGGAAGATCCAAGTTCAAATCCTGTCTTAAAAACTTACTAGCTAGGTCACCTTAGATTTGACTCATTTTTCTCATTTGTAAAATGAGGAATAATATCTCTCAGGATTGTTGTGAAGATAAAATGAGATATTTATAA
This sequence comes from Antechinus flavipes, assembly GCF_016432865.1. NCBI lineage: Eukaryota > Metazoa > Chordata > Mammalia > Dasyuromorphia > Dasyuridae > Antechinus > Antechinus flavipes. The sequence goes on from NC_067398.1 coordinate 629,896,348, forward strand.
TGTGCTTAAGACAGTACTTGGGACAGAGTAAGCACTACATTAATATAGCTAGCATTATTATCACTGTCTTAATTCATTACAATTTGGTTTCCAGTTTCATTATTTAATTGAAACTGCTCTCTCCAAAGTTATTAATTATCTCAACTGCCAATTCTAATGATCTTTTCTCAATCTTCTTATTTCTTGACATTAGCTGCAGCTTTTAATATTGTTAATCACCTTTTCTTCATATACTTTAGATTTCTGCAGCGCTTCACCTTCCAAATTTTCCAACTTGTTTAATACCTCCTCCTCTGTCTACTTTGATCATTTTTCATCCATTTCATGTCTTCTAATTGAGGTGTCTTATAAGGTTCTGTTCCAGTTCTTCCTCTTTTCTTCTTCTGTATTATTTCACTTAGGGACCACATCAATTCACATGATTTCAGTTATCATTTCTTTTTTAACTTCCTTTTAAAATTATTTTTAATTTATAGAATAAAATAAGCATTCCCATAACAAAGTACAATGAAAAAGATAATTGGACATGAAACTGCAAATCTACTATGTAAGAATTATCATGTAGTTTTTTTCTTTTTCTTCTTTCCTCTTCCCTTTCCCCACTTAGAGATGGATACTGTTATGCTAGTATACACATACACACAAACTCACACACACACACACACACACACACACACAAATATTTAGCCACCTATATATGTAAAATTATGCTTCTGTTTATCAGTTTTTTTTTCTCTGAATGTAGATAGCATATTATAAAGGATATAATTAATTTGAGTATTTATAATAGACAAAACAACTTATTCACTCAAAGCCATTCTTAAAACAACATTGATGTTACTGAATATAATATTCTCTTCTTATATCCAAAGGATATAGTTATTTTAATAACTCTTTGAATATGATTCCAGATTGCTCTCCAAAATGATTAGATCATTTCACAATTTTCCAATAATGAACATGCCCCAATTTTTCTACATCCTCTCCAATATTTGTTACTTTCTTCTATCATTTTAGTCAACCTAGGATGTATAAAATAATATCTTAAGATTGTTTTAATCTGAATTTCTCCAAACAAAAATGATTTAGGGTATTTAAAAAATATGTTTATAAATTGTTTTAATTACTTCATTAGAAAACTTCCTGTTCATGTTCTTTGATCCTTTGTCAATTGGAAATGGCTTGTATTCTTATAGATTTGACAATTCTAGTTATATTTGTGAATTTTGTTCCTTTTTTTTTACTCACTATTTTCCTTCTCAGCCTGTCTTTGAAACCTTATCTCTGTTACTTTATCATTTCTCTTTACCCTCTTATTTCTAATTTTACCCACCCCTCTAAAATTCCTTCCCTTATCTTCTACCCTATCCTCTTAATTTTATTTTATACACCCCTTTAAAAGTCTCTCTCATCCCTATCCCCAGTTTTCTCACTTCTCTAGAAGTTCAGAAGAAATCTAAACCTCAGATGTTCACTTTGTTTCATTTTAACCTAGATAAGAATAAGATTCCACCATTAATAGCCCTTCAGTTCTACCTGTTTTCCCTATATGTTCCTTGTTTTATGCCCAATTTTTAGAATTGCTCCTTTTTTACCTTTTCCCAACCAATTTTATTTTTAGAAGCACAACTAAGTAAAACAACCTTTTACTACCTTAGTAATGATAACTATTTTAAGAATGATGTTGACATTTTCATACATCATGATTAAACAGTTTAACCTTTATCAGTGCCTAGTAATTTATCTTTAATGATTTCCTTATATTTCTCCTGGACCTTTACATTGAATTTTCTATTGAGTTTTGGTCTTTTTATTACAAATATCTGAAAATCTTTCCGTTTATAAAATGTGCATTTTTTTCCTATTCAGGATAAGTTATTTTAAAATGCAACTCAGATCCTTTGTTTTTTGAAATATAATATTCTAGAACCTATGGTCTTTTACTGTAGAAGCTGCTAGGTCTTGTGAAATTTTGATTGTTTTTCTATAGTATTTGAGTTGCTTTTTTCTTGTTGCTTGCAAAACTTTCTTTATAACCTGGGAATTTTGAAATTTGGCAGTGAAATTTCTGTATATTTTTGTCATGGGATTTCTTCCAAATGATGATCCATAGATATTTCTTTTATGTTTACTTTACCATCTTTTTCTGGAACTTCAGGGCAATTTTTCTTAATAATTTCTTGTAATATTGTATTCAGATCAGTTGTTTTTCCAATGAGATGTTTCAAATTGTCTCCTATTTTTTCTAGTGTGATTATATCTTGATGTCTTATAATGTCATTTGATTTCACTTGCTCAATTTCAGTTTTCAAAGAGTATTTTAAAATTTCTTTAAGATTTTTCATAGAAGAGATCTGAAATATCTCATTAGGAAAATACCTAATCTGGGGAACAGACCAAGGAGAAACAATATAAGAACTATGGGATTACCTGAAAATTATGATTTAAAAAATAATTTGGGTACAATATTACAAGAAAAAGCAATTAAAATACTGTGGAAAAACAACCAGAATTTCACAAGCTCTAGCAGCTTCTACAGTCTTCCCTGCCTAAAGTCTCTCCCTACTATCATCCATTTTCTACTCAACTGCCAGAGTTATCTTCTGAAAGCACATATTTGACATCAACTCATCTCCCTCCACTCTACCTGTCATCCCCAGTGGATCCTTCCAGATCAAATAAAGAACTTTCTGTTTGGCTTTTGAAGCCTTTTATAAATTTCCTATTTTTCCAAACTTCTTATGTCCTGCTCTGCTCTATGAACTCTGATTCAGTGATACCCACCTTGTTGTTGTTCCTCATATTCTTCTCTGACAGACATTCTCTGAATGCTTTTCTTCCTCATCTTCATCTCATAGCTTTGTAAAATCTCCAAATCCATGTTTCTGCAGGAAAACTTCTACAGTCTTTCCTCAGTTTTTGTCCCTTCCCACTGATACATCTCCATTTTATCTTGTCTATATTTATTTGTACCTGATTGTTTACATGTTGTCTCCCCATTAGATTGAATTTCTTGACAACAAGGGCTGTTTTGTGCTTTTCTCAACCTGTCAAGTGGGGACTATTAATATCTGGGGAAGAAAAAAGTCACTGCTTTCTCACTACTCAAGGGAACTTCCAGAATGACCTAATGCTATAAGGTTTGGGGTGGAAGTGCCTTCAACAGAAAAGAGTCCCTTTTTGAAAAGCTCAACTAAGTCATTGGCATTCTAGGCTCAGTGATCACTAAAGAGATTGCTCATCATCCTTAAAGTACCTGAGTCTCCTGCAGTGCTAAATCACACAAAACTGGTCTTAAGCAGCCAAGTGGGATTGGCATCTCCAAAGCACTTAAACTCTGAGCTGGTTCACATGCATTGGCTGGAAGCAGCAAGGGTGTCTATGCATAAATCCCATTATATTATGTTTTAGAAATCAATAAGAAAGAGGAAAGTTGATCTTTAGATCCCCAATCATTATTCTGAAGGAAAGTATCCTAAAGGGCTAAAATGCTTACAATACTGAAAAAGGGAACCATAGGATTTGGGATTAGAGTTTATAACTTTAGGATATATTTAGAGATTGACTTTAAACCATAGGCTCCCAATCTTTAATTTGGAGCTTTAAATGCAGCTAAAAATGCATTTCACACTATGAAGAAGAATCAAATATATTAGAAAGAGAATAGAGGTTAGAAACAAGAGGAGCCTGAGTTTAAATCCCACCTCTGACTCTGTCTTGTTATGGGACTATGGACGTGTCACTTAGTTTCTCTCTCAGTTTCCTCACCAATAAAGTGAAAGTGTTGGACTAACCAACTTTTAATTTCTTTTCTAGACTTAAATCTATGTAAGATGCACATAAGATGTAAATCTACATGAGATGTAAATCTAAATTTCTTTAATTTGTGGTTACTATGTAACTTTCAGCAGATGTGATTTTTTTTTTTTTTTTGCAAAGTCTGTCCCTTCTTTTTCTTCAAAAGTATTTTGGAGGAAATGATCTTTATCAATACTTTGGTCAAACCATTTATGTGTTCATGGCCAACCTTCTAAAAATGTACCACTCCAAATTAAATGTAGTTGCCCACAATTTTGTGATCTGCCAGAACTTGTGGTTCATAGACAAAGTTTTATTTATTTTTATTTATTTTTTATTTCATAGATGAAATTTTAAGAATACAAGTCACCTCTATTTTGTGGTAATAAGGCATTAGGAGAGGGTTTTAGAGAAGGTTTTGACAGATTTTGGCAAACCTTTTAAAATAAACTTTATCTCTATTCTTCCATTAAAGTCCACAAAAATTTCCTGTTGTACTTTGTGGGAATCCCCTTTTAAAACACTTAAGATTTATAAATAAAGGTTTAGGAAAGAAAGAAAGGAACAGAGAAAGGGAGGAAGGAATGAAGAAAGGAAGGAAAGGAGGGGAAAAAGAGAAAGGAAGGGATGAAAGAAAGAAGAGAAGGAAGTACTTGTTGCTCCAAAAAAGAATAATCCAGGTTCTAATCCTGACTTCCAATAAAAAGAACAACATCATGAACATGGAGAGACAGTGCTGAATCCTTTTTCTTCCCCACATCCTAGCCCAATCACACAATCTAGGAATTCTGGAATTGAAGTTTATCAAGTATTTATTGAGTATCTAATAGGTCATGTGTTTAGAGTACTTTGCTTTATAAAGTTCTTTTCCTCAATACATGTATGAGATAGATAGTACAAAGATGGCCAGTTATACCAAGACAAGTTAACAGGTAGAAGGAAAGTAGAAGAATTAGCAAGGACAGGAAATAAGAAAAATATATAAACAAAATAACAATGATCAAGAATAAAATTTATTAGAAATAAAGTAGAGGTAGTAATCATTGATATTAGACAAAGTCAAACTTAAAAAAGACTCAGTCATATTAGTATTATTTTATATGTATGTATCTGTTATGTGTACATACACTTATATAAGTGTATATATATGGGTGTATGTATATATATATATGTAACATGTACATATATATATATGCACATAAATATATCTGTGCTTGACTGCTGCTTGTATGAAGGAGGTCGGTAGGGGGAAGAAAGGAGAAAAAAAGAAATAAAGTAAAAAGTGTACAGCAGACAACAAAAGAAAACCATCAAGGAGGCAAAGAAAAGATGGATAGTTATGAATACAACATATTCTATTATGATGTATGCTTTCTTGAAATAGAAATGTATTGTTACATATTTTAATCATTCCTGATGTTCTGCTTGGGCACATGACAATTTTTTTGTTTGTTTTTCTGTCTTTTTTTTCTATTTTGTTTTCTTATATTGTTTAAATTTTAAATAAATATTTTTATATTTTAAAAATACCATCTGTTTCAATCTATAGTTCAACAAAATTTTCCTCTGCAGCATATCACACAAATGATCATTCAGAATTTGATTGAATATCCCAGGGAACCAGTACCTACTGATTCACTTTGGGTTAGCCCTCATTGTTAGAAAAGGTATGATCAATTCATATATCTTAGTGCTGCACTTTCGGCCAAGTTGCTAAATAGTCTAATCCCTTTCTCAATGACAACCCTTCAACTACTTACATATAGCTTTTCATGTCACCCTTTCCATCCTCAATCTTTTCTCTTCCAACTTGTATCTTTGTATCCCTAGCACATTCTTACATATAGAAGATTTAAATAACATTTGCCACCCTGGCCACATTTTAGAGAATCACTAAATGCCCAGTGCCTTAGATAACTCTAAGACTCTCTAAGGAAAAAAAATTGGCGAGTGGTATAGGAAGTCATTTGCTTGGAGAGCTACTTACATTGATGAAATGAGATATACAGTTAAAAAGAAAAAAAATAATAATTTAATTTATACTTCTGCTTGGTCAGTAAATCCAGTTTGTCTTCAAAAGTTAAATAATTGACACTTTCTAGTAACAGAATTATTTTGGCATTGAGAGGATGTTTTGTAGAGGGAAGAAACTAGAGTAGGAAATTCTATTAGAGCTGGCAATACAAACTTGGGTGAGAGCAGTAGGAATAAAAAGGGAATATACAATTGGGAGAGATATTACAGGGATATAATCTATAGACCATATTAGCAAATATTAGATGTTAGAATTAGCTAGATAATAAATAACCTTGTTCAATAGGGCTTAAGTTAAAGTGAAAGTTAGTGACATGAGTATGACAGAGATTATTCCTGGGAAAATGATTGGTGATGAATTTTTCTATTATTATTATTTTTTATTAAAACTTTTTATTTTTCAAAACATTTACATGGACAATGTGTCAACATTAGCCCTTACAAAACCTTATGTTCCATTTTTCCCTTCTTCCCCCATTCCCTCCTTAGATGGCAAGTAGTCCAATATATGTTAAACATAGTAGACATATGTTAAATCCAATATGTGCATACATATTTATACAATTTTCATGCCACACAAATAAAAAGGAAAAGCAAAATAAAATGCAAGCAAACAATGACAAAAAGAGTGAAAATGCTATGTTGTGAGCCACATTCAGTTCCCACAGTGCTCTCTCTGGGTGTAGATGGCTCTCTTCATCACTGAACAATTGGAAACTGGAAGCTGCTAGGTACTAGATAATCTTTATTGTGGCTCCTCAATATTTGATTTGTTTGTTTTTCTGGCTGCTTGCAATATTTTTTCCTTGGTCTAATAGTTCTGAAATTTAGCCACAATATTCATTGGAGTTTTAATTTTGGCGTCTCTTTCAGGAGGTGTTCAGTGAATTCTTTCAATAGCTATTGTACCTTCTGATGCTATGACACCAGAGCAATTTTCTTTGATGATTTCCTGAAAAATAATGTCTAGGCTCTTTTTTTGTCATGGTTTTCAGGAAGTCTAATAATCTTTAGATTGTCTCTCCTAGATCTATTTTTTAGATCAATTATTTTCCCAAGGAGGTATTTTACATTTTCTTCTACTTTTTCATTTTTTTGGTTTTGCTTGATGATTCTTGATGTATCATTGAGTTATTCATTTCCATTTGTTCAATTCTGATTTTTAGTGAATTATTTTCTTTATTTACTTTAAATTTTTTTTGTATTTGTCCAATTAAATTTTTTAATGGGTTGTTTTGTTCTATGAATTTTTTCCATTTCACAAATTCTCTTTTCCAGGGGGTTGTTTTCTTTTTCCATTTCACAAATTCTGTTTTTCAGAAAATTGTTTTCTTTTTCCATTTTGTCAAATCTATTTTTTTTAAATTTAATTTTATTTAATAATAACTTTGTATTGACAGAATCCATGCCATGTAATTTTTACACAGCATTATCCCTTGCAATCACTTATGTTTCGTTTTTTCCCCTCCCTCCCTCCTCCCCCCCCCAAGATGGCAAGCAGTCCTATATATGTTAAATATGTTGCAGTATATCCTAGATGCAATACATATTTGCAGAACCGAACAGTTCTCCCACTGCACAGGGATAATTGGATTCAGAAGGTAAAAATAACTCAGGAAGAAAATCAAAAATCAAATAGTTCACATTCATTTCCCAGTATTCCTTCTTTGGGTGTAGCTGTTTTTGTCCATCATTTATCCAATGAAACTCAGTTAAGTCTCTTTGTCAGAGAAATCCATTTCCATCAGAATACATCCTCATACAAATCATTGTCGAAGTGTATAATGATCTCCTGGTTCTGCTCATCTCACTTAGCATCAGTCCATGTAGGTCTCTCCAAGCCTCTCTGTATTCATCCTGCTGGTAATTCCTTACAGAGCAATGATATTCCATAACATTCATATACCACAATTTACCCAGCCATTCTCCAATTGATGGGCATCCATTCATTTTCCAGCTTCTAGCCACTACAAACAGGGCTGCTACAAACATTTTGGCACATACAGGTCCCTTTCCCTTTTTTAGTATCTCTTTGGGGTATAAGCCCAATAGAAACACTGCTGGATCAAAGGGTATGCACAGTTTGATAACTTTTTGGGCATAATTCCAGATTGCTCTCCAGAATGGCTGGATTCGTTCACAACTCCACCAACAATGCATCAGTGTCCCTGTTTTCCCGCATCCCCTCCAACATTCATCATTATTTTTTCCTGTCGTCTTAGCCAATCTGACAGGTGTGTAGTGATATCTCAGAGTTGTCTTAATTTGCATTTCTCTGATCAATAGTGATTTGGAACACTCTTTCATGTGAGTGGTAATAGTTTCAATTTCTTCATCTGAAAATTGTCTGTTCATATCCTTTGACCATTTATCAATTGGAGAATGGCTTGATTTTTTATAAATTTGAGTCAGTTCTCTATATATTTTGGAAATGAGGCCTTTATCAGAACCTTTAATTGTAAAGATGTTTTCCCATTTTGTTGCTTCCCTACTAATCTTGTTTGCATTCGTTCTGTTTGTACAAAGGCTTTTTAATTTGATATAATCAAAATTTTCTATTTTGTGATCGGTAATGGTCTCTAGTTCATCTTTGGTCACAAATTTCTTTCTCCTCCACAAGTCTGAGAGATAAACTATCCTATGTTCCTCTAATTTATTTATAATCTCGTTCTTTATGCCTAGGTCATGGACCCATTTTGTGGTCCATGTGGTGTTAAGTGTGGGTCCTTGCCTAATTTCTGCCATACTAATTTCCAGTTATCCCAGCAGTTTTTATCAAATAATGAAATCTTATCCCAAAATTTAGAATCTTTGGGTTTGTCAAACACTAGATTGCTATAGTTGACTATTCTGTCTTGTGAACCTAACCTTTTCCACTGATCAACTAATCTATTTCTAAGTCAATACCAAATGGTTTTGGTGACTGCTGCTTTATAATATAATTTTAGATCAGGTACAGCTAGACCACCTTCATTTGATTTTTTTTTTCATTCAAATCTATTTTTTAAGGAGTTATATGCATTTTCCATTTCACTAAGCCTATTTTGTAATAAATTTTCTTCAGATAATTTCTGTGTTTCCTTTTTCAAACCCTATTGCAAGGTTCTCATTTCCTTTCCCCATTTTTCTTCTAGCTCTCTTTTAATATATTTTTAAAAATTCCTTGTAGGAGAGCCTTGTGTGATAGGTACCAATTTATATCACCTTTTGGGGCTTCATCTGAAGACAATCTGCTTTTAGTCTCCTCAGGGTTTGAAATCTGATCTTTTTTTTTTCTCCATAAAAACTATTTATGGTTAGAGTTCTTTTTGCTTTTTTACTTATTTTTTTTTTTTAAGTTGAGATCTCTTTTTACGGCAAGGGAGATTGTCCAAGCTTCCTCTACAAGTGGCAGTTGCTGCACTGAGTCCCTGCTGACTGACTTCCAGTGCTGGGTTGGTGTGGCTAGGTCCCATGAAATTCTGATGTTTTGGGGTTCACTGTTTACCTTTTGTGTTTGTGTTAAATGTTTTATAACTTCTCTGCTGATCTACTGGCTTGCAACCAGGACAGAATAGCTAACACTGTGGTAGAGTCCTCCCCATAGATTCTCCAGTGCATGGAGCCCACACTACCCAGAGACTGTGTACTGCCTGCACTGGGCATTTGTGCTTGGCCGGCTTGTGCTTGGTCCCCCTCCTTCTGTGCTTGATTGAAACAGACCTTTTCTGGAGATCTTTGAAATTATTTTCTGCTGGTAATTTGTTACACTCCCAATATTTGTGGGTTCTGCTAGTTCAGAACTAATTTAGAGGCTGGATTTGTTAATTAGTGTGAGGATTGTGGGAGAAGGTCAGAAAAAACTGTGTCCTCTCTACCATCTTGGCTCCATCCCTTGGATTTTCTAGTGATGATTTTAGTGGGAGGGTATGGTCTGTTGTCAGCTAGTCACTTTTATGATAAACTATCAATGTGAATCTCTCAAGAATTCTGGGTTGTGATACAAGTACAATAGGTATCATACAGCTCTGACAGGATCATGACAGGTTGATCATAATCATACAAATTAATAAGTATCATTGGCATGTATGAATCTAATTATTCCTGATTCAAAAACCAATCTTGCTCCTCTTTCACACTATGCTATGCTTTTTTCTTGTTCTGTGACATTCAGGGTCACCTGGATGTTACACACTCATCAATTGGTAAGGTACTCAGAAAGAAGTAATATGGACTTCATATGCTTTCCTAGCTTTTTTTTTTTTTTTTTGCTTAGTTACACTATATCCAGCTACAAAATTTTTGATATTCTCGAAGATAGCTATCTTTTGTTATATTATCTAAATGGAATATGATTTATATGATGTTGACAGTACACATGGTGGACAACTTTATCAAAAGATAACTCTTATTAGCCTAACATATTTCAATTTATCCTTATTAGAGTTTCTCTTTCATTTCTTCTGTAAACATATGCATTTAAGCAGCATAAGCATATATGATGGAGATGGGAAACATATTAGAGCTAATTATTTAAAATACGAAGTCATTATAAATCTATATTACCCAATAACATGCTTTTTCCTTACCCACAATCATACCTGTGACCTTGGGGCTACTGTAGATTACACACTTATTAATTAGTAAGGTACTCTAGAATTAAGCAAAGTCAACTTTACTTCACATGTTTCCTTGCCTTATTTTCATAAAAAACTATAAAACTCTTGGTATTCTAGAACTGGTGCTGCTGGATTTTAAATATTGGATCAGTTGCTTCTCCTTTCAAATAAGATATTATTTGTAAAGTGTTTACCACAGTGCTTGGCACATAGTAGGCACTATGTAAATGCATATTTCCTTCCCTTCCTTCCCTCTTTGAACTTCATTTTCTTCCAATGGTAAATGAAGAGAAAGACATATCACCAAAATCATTGGGTTGCTGTCTTTCTCCTGCTTTAATCTGCAAGGGCTCATGACATGATCTAAGTATCTCAGTGGTCAACAGATTTTGCTGTTTTGTGAAATGGTGCTTCTGGTCTTCACACACACACACACACACACACACACACATCTCAATCAATATATCTCAATATTTCTCTCTCTATATATATCAATATATTAATACACACACACATATATCAAATGAGCTTATACTCTAAATACTTTTGTCTTTGTAGCCCTCTGTTTTTCTTTTTTCTTTTTTTATTATAGCTTTTTATTTACAAGATATATGCATGGCTAATTTTTCAGCATTGACAATTGCAAAACCTTTTGTTCCAACTTTTCCCCTCCTTTTCTCCACCTATTCCCCCAGATGGCAGGTTGATCAATACATGTTAAATATGTTAAAGTATAAGTTAAATAAAATATGTGCATACATGTCCAAACAGTTTTGCTGTATAAAAAGAATCGGACTTTGAAATAGTGTACAATTAGTCTGTGAAGGAAATCAGAAATGTAGGTGGACAAAAATAGAGGGATTGGGAATTCTATGTAGTGGTTCATAGTCATCTCCCAGAGTTCTTTTGCTGGGTGTAGCTGGTTCAAGTTATTACTCAATTCATTGGAACTGATTTGGTTCATCTCATTGTTGAAGAGGGCTGTGTCCATCAGAATTGATCATCATATAGTATTGTTGTTGAAGTATATAATGAACTCCTGGTCCTGCTCATTTCACTCAGCATCAGTTCATGTAAGTCTCTCCAAGCCTTTCTGAAATCATCCTGCTGGTCATTTCTTATAGAACAATAATATTCCATAATATTCATATACCATGATTTATTCAGCCATTCTCCAACTGATGGGCATCCACTCAGTTTCCAGTTTCTGGCCTCTACAAAAAAGGCTGTCACAAACATTCTTGCACATACAGGTCCCTTTCCCTTCTTTAAAATCTCTTTGGGATATAAGCCCAGTAATAACACTGCTGGATCAAAGGGTATGCAGAATTTGGTAACTTTTTGAACATAGTTCCAAATTGCTTTCCAGAATTCGCCCTCTGTTTTTCAAAAAGAACTACTTGTACATGGAAAGAATGTTGTACTTGAAGCATGGTGATTGGTTTCAAATTTATTTTCTGCTGTGTACTACTTATGACTTTAAGCATAAGAGATTCTGGCTTTTTCTGAGGCCTTGTTTTTGTCTTCTGTAAAATATGTGGATGAAATGTAAAGGATCTTCTAATTCTAAATCGATTATTCTGTGATCTCCAAGCCCCCTTTTGATAGAAATCCCTTGAGGGCAGGAACTGTTTTTATGCTTTTTTATTTGTTTCTTTATTCACCACTTAGACCATGACTGGAACACATTAAGTTTTTATTAATGCATATTGAATAAATGATTACATGTAAAATGGAAACTTTGAGTTTCTACCTTGTTAACTAATTATTATCTGTAGCAGAACAGAATATAACTATCCTTTTGTCTTCAACAACTCATACTGAGAGCAACTTGTAAAAAGTTTACATCTTTAAAACTTAATGGACTATGAAATAAAAATGAGGCTAGAACAGAAAAATTATATTTGAAATTATGTATCTTTATGAGTATGTATCCAAGGATGCTCTATGGGTCTCCTAGTGGTCTTACAAAACTCACTAGTAGATATTAGGGAGAGATGTGGTAAATATTCATAAGAATATGCAAGTATTCTATTAAACACATAAAATAGTTATAGAATGAGAAAAGTTAAGATGTGAAGGCAACTCAAAGAAATAAATACTTTGAAGTAGACCTATTTGAAATTCCCCAAAGGTAATGGTGAGTGATAGAAAAAAAGCTGAATTTGGAACTGGGAAACCTCAGTTTGACTCTTTAGTCTATTACTTCCTAGCTTTATGACTTTAGGGAATCATGTTGTTGAAGTTGAGAAGGGACCCCAAAAAGTTCAGGGTCACAGACCGATGCTGCAAGGTATCTCAAAAGAATTTGCAGGCTTGAACTAATATCCAAGTCAAGGGTCAAAGTTTATTGTAATTATAATGCCAATTGAAGTGGACTAAATTCCAAAAGAATTTAGCAAAGAACTTGGAGCAAGGAGACAAAATTGTCCAGTTTATGTCATTGCTATGCTAATTTTATGGCCTAAAGATAGAACTGAGAAGTGGTCTCAGGAATTTGGTTATCACTGACCAGCAGATCTAGAACTATCTTAAAGCCAGAAGACTTTAAAATCCTTGATAGACAAGGTTGTCAGAACAATAGTATTCTAAGGTGAGAAATTCTCAGGATCAATAATATATCTTCCCTAAAGTCTAAGGGAAGAAATATTATTATATTCCTAGGCTAGAAGACTTTTACAATCATTAACAGATTGCCTGAACAATAGTACTCCAACATTGGGGTACGTATGTGTATGGAACCTCGGCATTACAGATTCCAAAGCCAGAAAAGACTTTAGAATCACTGACAGATTGTTATGACAGATGCCCTGTAACATCAGGGGTTCTTAAAATTATTGCTATATTTCCCCCAGAAGCTATACCATATCAGTGTCACTTCCCTGAGTATCAGTTTCTTCATTAGTAAAGTACCTACTGTGTGCCAGGCACTATGTTAGGGAGCTTTAGAAATATTATTTTATTTGAGGGCACTAATAGTTTTGCAGGAATCAGAAAAGACTTCATAATCATTCATTTAGAGCTAGATGAGGACCACATACCATTCACTTCAACCCTCTCATTTTTCCAGATGAGAAACCTGAGCCTAAATAGAGAGAAGTTAAATTACTTACCTAAGTATTCAATGCTGGATGTGGGATTAAATCAGGATCTCTGATATTCAATCTACTACATTTCACCTCTTCTCTGCAAAATATACAATTACAGGATGAATAAATTATTATAGAATTACAGAATAAAGTATGGTTGGACTGAGGGTGGAGAAGCATTAAGAACTGGCAACACCTTCATAGAAGTAGCATATGAGTTAAGCTTTTAAAAATGAGTAGCAATTCAGTAGGTGAAAAGAGAATAAGAAGGGCAAGATCAGGGAGGCAGGAGAGAACCTGTGTTTTGTGTCAGAATGTAGTTCATGTGGTTGCAGCATAGTGGATGCTCCAGCTCCAAGGGATTTTAAGATCATTTATTTTTACTCCAAAAAGAAAATAAAGACTCAGACACATAAAGTCATTTGCCCAAGGTTATATGGTGATTAGTATTTATTTATTTATCCAAAAGGTTTACCCAGCATTTTTTTTTTTTGACTAAGGAATTCAGAAAATTATTTCTCTGATTTTTAAAGCACAATGATAACATAGGACAATAAATGATTTTAAGCATTCTGTTGCTAAATTATGTCAGCTGAGTGGGAGGAACAGGGAAGATAAGGAAAATTGTAGGAAGATAACCTGGGTGGAAGGTGCACAATGGAAGTCAGCAATTTTCATTTTAAATGACAGAGTTTAATAATCAAAGTAAGAGTCTGGGACCTGGGGACAGTGCCACAGCTGCCACTGCCAGAAGCTGAGGATTCAATTCAATTTAATTCACATTTGTTAATGTATGTGGTTTCCACTATAAGACCTCTGTGAAGCCCTACTTTGATACCTTATGATAGCACAGATGTAATCAGGGCAGTGTCTTCAGAGGTTTTCCAAGGACATCAATAGATATTTTTGGGGTCATTTATACTCCAGGGCAGATTGCCATTAAGGAGAAGGTCAGAGGAGAGAGGGAGATTCTATGTCTTCAACTGATCTCAGGATAAAGGTTACTGGATCAGGGGTCCTCAGACTTTTAAATAGAGAGCCAATTCACTGTCCCTCAGACTGTTGGAGGGCTGGACTATAGTAAAAACAAAAAAAAAAAACTTTGTTTTGTGGGCCTTTAAATAAAGAAACTTCATAGCCCTGCGTGAGGGGGATAAACATCCTCAACTGCTGCATCTGGCCCACGGGCCGTAGTTTGAGGATCCCTGTCAGAAGAGGTACACCCCTAACCAGAAGGCTAACAAAACTCCCAAGAGGGGACCACTTTATGTCCATGGAGAAGACATGTCATTTTTTTCTTTAGAAACTAGACTTCATTGCAGGAAACTGAAGGTAATAAATGCAGGATAATCATTCATAATTCTGCAGAATGTAAAATTCTTAAGGGAAGGAACCATTTTAAGCTTTATCTTTGAAATCTTAGCATATTAGCACAACTTTTGTCTCATAATAGACTTTTAATGAATACAGATTGAATTGAATTATATTGAATTTTGCCAGTAGAATGAGGGTATTTCAGAAACCCCAGTGCTGTTCCCTATGCCCTTCTTATTTTTAATCTTGACCACTCAAACTATAATAACACCTATCTTCCTAGAATGGTTGTGAGAAACAATTGGGATAATACTTATAAAGCACTGAGCATAGTACCTGGCACATAGTAAATATTATATAAATGTCAGTTATTATTATTATTATTATTGCTGTTGTTTTATGTAAACATCAGTTACTATTATGATGATGATGATGATGATGTTGATGTTCATTTGGAATTAATTTCCTCTGGGTCCCCTAGTTCCCATCCCTACCTACTAAAATATTTCCTTTCTTCCTACTCAGGAACTATTGATTCTATGTCTTTTCCTAGTCAGTTTGGTTTAAATAATCTCTTATGCTTAGCATCTCTTATCAATTTTTAAAAGATAGTACCATTCCTTCACTGACGCTTAACAAAATCTAAGTTGTATATGTTCTTTCTTAATAGGATCATATATTTAGAATTAGAAAGGATCTTAGAGGTTATATAATCCACTCCTGTAAATTTATAAGGAAGATCATGAAGGTGAAGTGATTTAACCAAAATTAAGCATGTAATAGGAACAGAATTCAAACTTATACCTTTTTTTATTTTAAAGCAAATCCATTTTTCATTGTATCTTGCTTATATTGATCTAAAATCTTTTTATTTAAATAGTTTTGGATTTTCTTGGGAGTCTAGAAGAGTGGCTTCCATGTTAAATTGATCTGATTCCATAGAGGCAGCCTCCTTTATCACAGATATCTTCATTTTGGGGATTGCCTTCTGTGACAGCTGGAAATGTTTCCCTCACCCTGAATTGAGAGCAGAAAACAAACAAAAATCAGGTGACTACTCACTGAAACACCATCTGTTTCATCAGCCTCCTCACTTCCCCTTCAGTGCCAAGGGCGTCATGATAGCCACATGGGCATCCAAACCGAGTGTACACTTGGACCTCAAGGTAATAGGAACTTAGCAACAGATGGCCCCCATTAATGGACATCCTCCTGTGTACCTTAAAGTAAGGGCCTGGCCCAGATTTTAGTGTATTTATTTATATGGGGAAATTGCATTTTCTTGACATAATTAGCCACCCAAATGTGCTCATACTTATAGTGGAAACATGAATTAGGCAGTCTTTCCCTTCAAGGAAGGGCATACTGCTGCTCATCTCAGTGGGCTATTGAGCTTTAAGCAGTCAGAAGAAAATTTCTAGAAGTTTATGAATTTTATATCAGGTGATATCTAGGGATATTGTACTTTGAATGCTTGGTAACGTCATAGAGAAATGATTCTGAGGTGGAATATTTTAATTCAAGGACCCCAGGTTAAAAACCCTTTAATCTGGCCCATCTCTCTCATTTTACAAATGTGGAAACTGACACCAAGAGAGGAAAGGTAACATTTCTAAGGTTTTGCAAGTTAATTGTATCAGAACTTAAATTCTAGTCTTCATTGTTCTTTGATTTCATCCCTAATGACCTCTCAACTATATCAAATTTTTACTGTATTTTGTGAGATTTGTTTTTTGAACTCAATATAAGATATCACCTTTATCCTTATTACATCCTGATTAGATTCTATCCCATTGTTCTTGGGCATTGAAATCTTTATGAATTATGATTTAATCATCCAAATAGTTATCTTCTACAAAAGTTTTACCTAAAAATTTGCAACGAATGTAAAAGTATTGAACAGAACAGGGACAATGGAATGAGGCTTAAAACATTTCAGTAATAACTACTATTTTTTTAAATTAAATTAATTTTTTTTATTATTATAGCTTTTTATTGACAAAACATATGCATAGGTAATTTTTCAACATTGACCCTTGCAAAAACTTTTGTTCCAATTTTTCCCCTTCTTCCCTCCACCCCCTCCCCTAGACCGCAGGCAGTCCCATACATGTTAAACATATGTAAAGCATATAATAACTAATATTTTTATAGTACTTTGTACTTTTAGAAGTATTTTGCATGTTATTTTATTTTGTCCTCATTGGATAGTAGGGCCATTTCCACAGCTATTATATTGATTTACTGCTTGCCCATGGTCATATTGGAACAGGTAGTCACATTGTGAGAGGGAACGAGTTCTTCAGTCCAATAATCTTCCCCCTCCCCCCCCCTTTTTTTTTGTATTGATGCTGTGCACAAAGTTAGCATTTATTTATTTGTTGATTTAGATTTGATTTCAAAGGATCATTGCAGTTCTAATGTTGTTATTCAGTTATTTTCAATTATATTCAACTCTTCATGAACCTATTTGGGATTTGCCTAGCAAAGATATTAGATAGATTGCCATTTTTTCTCCAATTCATTTGATAGATGAGTAAGAGACAAAAAGAGTGAAGTGACTTGCCCAGGGTCACACAGCTAGGGAAGGTCTGGAAACAAATTTGAACTCAGGTCTATGCAAAACACAGCTGGCTGCCCAGTCCTAATATGAACTGTTAATGTGAATCATTGTACCAATTCTGGAGGATATCTCTGAATTGTACAGACCAGGTATCCATCATGCTACACATAAAACCAATGATAATGGCTTATGTTTTTAGTGCTTGAAGTCAAGGACTGTGTTTCTCTTGCATAGATCATGGCAGCTAGGATGGAGCTGGGCACATGGGAGATATTCAATGATTCCTTGCTGATTAATTGATCAATTGATGTTACAGACCATTTATACACTATCAGGGAAATTTGAAGATCTACTTGGGCAGAGAGTGATATTGGGACCTTTGTAAGATCTCAGTTTCTAGAAACTGCCAGAACTTGGATACTTCCCTTGTCCCTATGCAAATAGAGGAGAAAAAAAGGTTTGTAGGTAGGGCTTCACACTTTGTTCTGCTGCCTGCTGAAAATTTTACAACACATATGTTGCTAGGAAATCTTTATATAGAAAAGGAAATCATGCATCGCATAGTATTCTAGTTGGAATAAGAAAGCAAGATTTAGACTTAGAAATCCTGTTCTAGTACCATTTCCATCACTTACTTTCAGTGTGATGGATAGCAAATTATCTAGGACGTCTAAGCCTCTGATTCCTCATCTGTAAAATGGGAAAAATAAAACTAACATTGCCTCCTTCACAACATTGGTAGAAGAATTCATTGTAAGCACTGTCAAAATGTAAATTTGTTATTAATTGAATACTGCTTTCACTTTTATGAATACCCTCTAATAATATGGTAATATCTATCTATATATTATACTAATAATACTTCACATAATATTGTCTAATTTAATTCTGACAAAGAAAAAAAAAACAACTCATATGAGACAAAAGTTATGGGTAATATTATTCCAGATAAGGAAGCTGAGACTCAAATAAGTTAAGAGATGTACCCATGGTCACCAGGATGGAGGTATTAAAAGATCAATATGAACTTAAATCTTTTTAGCTCTTGTCTAGAGCTCTTTCCATTATGTTATGAATTGATGAAGATGGAAAATTATGCCCCATCTACCTATCATTAACCCATTCCTATATTTCTAAAATTCATCAATAGGTGGCCATTCTTCTAGTGATGAATGTCTCCAAACTTAAGCTGGTCTTTGGCCAGTAAGTGTATGATTTATTCCTGGAAAAGATCTTAGTTTGAAAGGGCCATGGTCCCCACCAGCATCCAGGGCCATTTCCATTCATCCTGATCCATGTTTTACCTCTGGATCCAGATGATTCTGGAGGAGAAAGTGAGGCTGGTGATTTTACACAGTTAAATCCAATTCACATACACATCATGTATCATCTCCCTGATGTCATGGTCCTGTTTGAGAACAAAAGAAAAACAACAATATGGTCTACTTTAGAAAGAATTCAAACTCAAACTTTGTAAAGCACTTTATGAATATCTCATTTTATCCCTACGACAATCCTGGGAGATGGCTCCTATTATTATTCTTATTTTAGAGATGAGGAAACTGAGGCCATAGATTATTCCTAGTCTTCTGTGCATTTGAACAAATCACTCTGCTTGTCTTAAATATATCCTTTTCTAATCTTTACTTTTCAGAATCCGTGTTTTTTATTCAAGGCTTCCTTTTTTTGTGAATCCCTCCCTGATCAAGAGAAAGGAACTGGGGAAAGAGACACACATACACATAAACACATACAGAGAGATAGAGAGACAGACAGGAAGACAGGCAGATAGAATAATAGAGAGACAGAGAGGGAGAGAAGACACACAGAGAGAGGGGAAGAGAGACAGAAAGAAAGAGTCAGAAAGAATCAGACACACAGAGAGACACACACAAATACAAAGAAAGAGGCACAGAGACAGAGACACACAAAAAGACAGAGCCAGGGAGAGTCAGAAAGAGATAAGAGAAAGAAATAAGAAACACATGAAGAGACAGAGACAAAAAGAGAAAAGCAGACAGCTACATAGAGAGAAAGAGAGACATTATTAGAGATAATCTGACTTTGAAAGTCAGGTAACCAAGAAATTTTATTGAGAGAGAAAGTCCAGAAGCAGGATCTGCCCCTCGGATGGAAAGAGGGAACCCTGGATATAGAAGTAGACAAGTTTTATGTTTTTATTTTTTCACAGTTCCCTCCCCCCAAAATGGATTGGTCCATTCCTCTTAGGATTACATCATTTTTACATGCTAAAAATGTTCCCCCTTCCTTGTCATACATCCCATGTTCTGTTAATGAGGTTATAACTCTGTTTGGGATGTGTCAGATTATATGCATGAGGCTTATTAGCTAAATAAAATAAAAGACTTTTCCCAATCCTTGAATCTGGTTAATTTAAACCAGTTTCTAGCCTAGACATCTTTATAAAAAAGTTTAAAGCCAACTGAATCTCTTCTTCTGAAAGCTCATTGGATAGAGATGCTTATTATCTTACATTACCTCGAGGGTTACAACATTCTGTGGAAAGGTAGCTTTTCAGTATTTCTCATTGTATGCTCATGTTTTCTGAAGAATTGAATAAATGTTCTATGGAAACTTAACTCTAGTTTGACTCTCACAATAGAGAGAAAGAGACAGATATAGAGACATGTAGTGACAGAATAGACAGACACAGAGGCAGACACACACACAGACACAGAGATAGACACACACACATATATATACAGAAAAAGAAATACTCACAAAGTGAAAGAGAGACATGTATACATATAGAGTATGCTACCTTATCTTTACCTTAACTATGTCCAGACCTGCTACTCTTATTCCATCTAGCCTCAAACCAGACTACCAGAAGCCAATCTTAAAATAAACTAGGACAGAGGGAACTTTGTATTTCATTGTAGCATGCATTCTCATTCTCATCACAGCCATGTTTTAATAACAGTAATCAAATCCCAATTCCTCTAGTCTCAGGAAATAGTGTTAATGGACTACTCTATTTCTCCATTCAACATCTTTATGACTTCCTACACCCCACTTCCTTTCTCTGTTCACTACTCCCCTAAATTGATTCCCCCATTAAAAAGGAAACACATTGAGGGCATGGATTCTATTCTTTGTATTCCCAGTGCTCAGGACAGTATTTGAGACATTTTTGTTGTTGTTGTTGTTCATTCTCAAAGGACAAAAATGACACCCCTGTGTTGGACATAGCAAACATTTAATAAATTTTTTTTTCATTCTTTCATTGATTGATTGAACAAATCATTCCATTGCCTAGCTTCTGGGTCACTATTGTGTTTGGGGCTGTAATCATGAAAACCACAGCAAGTTTCCATAAGTAAGGAACTTTGTTCCTGGATGAGGCTAGAATAAAACCCAGCATAGACTAATTTCATGATGCTGTCTGATGGTTTCCTAATTTAGTGAGGTGCATGAAAGCATCCTACATCTAGTTACTTTGTGGAAAGGAGAGTAGAATTCCGGTGTCCACAAGGGAAGAACTGTAACTGCACATATGGGTAAGGGATATGAAAGGGCAGAGGTAAAAGCTATGTTAAAACCAAAATCAGAACAAAGGTAGAGAAGGCCAGTGAGAAGTGAGGTCATTAGGGATGCATGAGGTCCATAGTTAGGTAAACAGTGTGGATCAAGTTAAAATATTCTCCTGATTTGCTATGCTATGTGCTTCTGTGGGCATATGTTTGCTTTTAAGTCGATCATGAATAGTCAACCTTTTCCTTCTGTTTCCTCTGAATTTTTTCCAGCTGAATAGGTCTTTGGACTCTTGCCCTAATTGTTCCCAAAGATAGTGGTAATTCTAAGTAACAGTGGACTTAGAGAGGTCATATAACTAAGAGAGGAGAAGGTCACAGAAAGAGGATATGAGGATGCATTAGAGCCCTCCACAGAGGAACTTCTTTACCTATTGGAGATCCTACTCTTCAAGTCCTCCCCAAATAGCATTTCCTCTGGGAAGTCTTCCTTGATCTTCCTGGACAATCACAGTTTTCCCCCTCAGACCTTATTTAACATTGGCTTTTTAAACCCTTTAATATACTTAACATATAATATTGTACTTGTAACACCTTATGCTGGCTTTATCACTCAATTTGGCTGTAATTTCCAGGATGACAGGAGTCAATCTTATCTAAAGTTTGTGTTACATTTATCAAAATTTTCTGTACTAAGTGCTTAATAAATGCTAGTCATAGTTTATCACTGTATCATGTAGAAGCAAGGGGCAAGAACTGAAGATCATAAATTTGATTAGTTGGCTCTATTATTTGGAGGGTCCAGGATCTCTTCTTGTACCAGCATCGCTTATTTACATCATTTAGTCTTACAGACAAGCTGCAGGGAGACATTGAAGATTATTGAGTAGAGAAATGACATTTTCAGTCCTATTTTAGGAATAGTAAATTGATTGTTGAGTGAAGGATAAATTGAAGAAGAAATCCTAGAAGATGAGAAGTTGCTTAGATGGTTATTGCTCTAGTTAATTGATAAAAATTAAAGATGTGAACTAAGGTCAAATTAATTACAAACTTCCCTATTGTCTATAGAATAAAACAAAAAATTCCCACACAGGGTTGAAAAGTCTTATGCTTCATGATTCTCACCTTCTTTGTAAGTCTTATTCAGATTATTTCCCTTTCATATTTTCTTCATTTTAATCAAACTAACTTATTATCTGTTCCCCACATATGATAGCTTCATTTCCCAATTCTGTACCTTTGCAGAAGTGGTCTCCCATGTTTAAAATGTGCTGTCTTTTCAGCTTCCTCTTACTGAATCTCTAGCTGCTTTCAAAGTGCATTCAGGGGCCATCTCCTCTGCAAAGCCTTACTGGATTTCCTCAGTTATTAGTGTGCTTGCACCCTCTTAGAATGACTTTTTATTAATTTTATGCACTTCATGTTACAACCTCCCAGATGAAGAGGATAAGGGATGGCTTGCTTGTCATTTGTCTCCAGTGCCCAATGTAGTGCCTTGCAAATGGTAGATACTAAATAAATATTTGTTGAATTGAATTTATTTGGAAATAGAGATTAAGATCAATTATAATCTCCAAATTGTTTACTTCAGGGGTGTGGGAATTTTCAGTCCTATATAAATAAAGTAAGCTGAGTTGTGATAGATATGGCAAAAAAGATAGAACTTAGATTAGTTTGGGACTCCTTTCTTCCTCTAACCTCTGAAAAATTTAAATGGCCTAGGTAAGGGCTGGTGCTATCCATTGGCAGAATAGGGGGTCACTCATAGGATATAATTTTAGGAACACCAAATATTTATCCCCAAATATTTTTTACTCTTTCAGAAAGTATGGTGCCTTAAATAGCCAATAGGCTATTGTAGGCATTTGGTACATTGGAAAGAAAGAAAATTTGGAATTGGAAGTCTTAGGTCCAAAGTTTTTAAAATTGCTTACTAGGGTTTTTGGGGAGGAGTGGGAGAAGGCAGCTAGATGGCACAATAGATAAAGGTCTGGAGTCAGGAAGACTCCTTTTCCTGGGCTCAAATACAGTCTCAGACACTATCTGTGTGACTCTGGACATGTCCCTTAACCCTGTTTGCCTCAGTTTCTCATCTATTAAATGAGCTAGAGAAAGAACTGGTGAATCACTCCAGTACCTTTGCTAAGCAACCCCCTGAAAAGGATCATAAAGAGTCAGATATCACTGGAAAACAGTCAAACAAAAGTTTTAGAAACTGGGTAATATACTTCATGAACCATCCTGAGCATCAATTTTCTCATTTGGAAAGTGGGGAAGATAACAGTATCTATTCTAATGAGTACATGGGATTATCATGATGATCAAAGATGGACAAAAATCATAGTGATAGATAAAGGTCAGCTGTTGTTATTTTTATTATTATGTTATATATGTATTAACATATTACATATTTATTGTTATTATTTATTATTTTGGATTAAAATATTGTTTTCTGAGAGGTCTCTGATTCAATACACATTTGTACCTTTCATTTCTTTTGCTATTTCTCTTTGTTGTGTATAGATCAGGCTTCTTAAACTTTTCCATTCAAGACATCTTTTTGCCTGAGATATTTTTATGTGACTCATATAGGGTATATGACACCTACATTCAGTTACAAAACCCCATATGGAGTTGCAACTCACAATTTAAAAAGCTATATAGACTATATATAGATATAGACAATATCTTAGAATGTTAGACCAGGAAAATCATTTAGGTTAATTTTATTTTATAGTTGAAAAAGAATAATAAGAGATTATTCTTTGCTAACATAGTAAAATCAAAACTTGAAATCAAGTATAGTATGGAATGCTTTCACCCTTTCTTTCAGAGTCAGGCTGCTATAATGGCCCCTCAGCATTCCAGGAGGCAACTGAAGGAGTGAGGTAATAAATCTACTTTACTATCATTGGCTTAAATCTCCACTGGTTCTATTGCACAACATCCAGTACCTAGCACCTAGTTCCCTGTGATGATTTCATTTAGCTTAGCTATAAAGAGATATTTACTTTAGAGATTTAGCAAATCTCTACATTTTTATTTTTTTTAAATTTTTAAAAAATTTTATTCATTCATCTATGTGTTTATTCATTAATTCATTTGTTTGTTTATTTGTTTATGTGTTTTTGCTGAGGCAATTGGATTATGACTTGTCCAGGGTCATACAGCTAGGAAGTATTAAAGTGTCTGAGACCAAATTCGAACTTAGGTCCTCCTGACTTCAGGGCTGGTGCTCTATCCATTTCTCCACCTAGTTGGCCCCATTTTTTTTTATTTCCCCACCTTCCCTTTCCCATATCCCCATACCTTTAGGGGCACACTCTCACCTCCTCTGAAAGGAGTATATTCTTACAAAACATTTGTTCTATCAAGTTTATCTGCAAAGGTAACACAAAAGTCAGATGAATCTCCATCTTAGCTTCCATTAGTCTGGGCCCTGATGTCACTGCATACCCCTTTGTGGTACTGATGCTGTTGACTGCAACATCTAGCCTGGAAACCAGCTTGGAAACACTGGACACTGGAACACTCTCATGGCCTTTCAGAAGTCCCAAGATTGCAGTCTCCATTCCTTTCACTCAGAACAGGAAAGAACAAACAATAAGGTCAAGAACTGAATCATTTTTTTTTTTTGAGGCTATATGTCTTCAGAGTGAGGAAGGCACTAAAGCCTTGCCCTTAAAGTAAGGTCTTTCACTTGATTCTTTGAATAAAGATATTGCTTCCTCCCTAAACTGAATGAAACAAAGAGGACATAACTGGTTCTAAAAAGTCTTTCTAAATACAGAAAGCCATTACTAAAACCTTTCCATCCCCATATGGCTAGCCAATCAGAATCAATTATGGAAAATCTACACTGCTCCACAGCCTCTCCAAGCTTTTCCTTTATGTGTCATCATAATTCTCCCAGTATCTACTTTTCATCAAGTATCCTCCATATGGACATCAGTCAAGCAAGATGATGGGTCTGAAAATGGCTAGACCCTCCTCATCACACATGTCTTAAGATTCCATATTTAGTGTCCTTTCTAGTACACTAATATTCTTTTGTTTTGGTTTCTTTCCAGTTCAACAAAAATTTTATTAAACACCTACTATTATGTAAGAACAATGCTTGGTTCTAGAGAAGATACAAAATTTAGATCAGATGTGTCCTTGTCCTCACAGAACTTAAAACCTGTCTATGAAAATATCTTTTTTTTCCTTTGACCTAAGTCCTTTAAAAATCCTGAAAAATTAAGGAAAATGATTTTTATCTACAAAAGACTTTTACTGTATCTCCATTTCACCCCACTTGAGCTTCTTTAGTAATGAGAAACTTACTACCTACCTTCTGACATGCTTTCCAGTAATATAACCCTAGCAAATTAGGATGAATGCTAAGACTTATCAGCTTGGGACTAAATATACCTTCCCTGGGAGATTGGGTGCCTCTTTTTTTGAATGACTGTAATTCAAAATTGAATTATGTCAAGAACTGCAACTGCCAACCATTTGGAGCTTTGGAAACCTTGAAGTCCTGGCTCAATCCCAGCTATTTAGAAGAAGGCACCAGCACAGCTGTGTGGAGATAGGTAGCCTGTTTATGGATAACTCATCCAGCAGAGATTTGCCATTGTTTATTTATTTATGTTCTCTTGATTGCTGGCTTCATAGTTGGGGATCATGGCCCTAAGACTTTCTTCTTAATTTCAAATTTCAAACTAGCCAATTAAGCTAATGTAATTTTAAGTGGCCCTGATTAAAAAAAAATGTCTAGACACCAATAGAAATGTATTGTCCAAACATATTGTCCTTCACAATGGTGAAGGTGATATTCCTGCTTTCTTTTGCCTTAGAATAGACCACATTTGGAATATAGCAATCTGAGAATACATTAAGAAACACATTAGTAAAGTATAATATGTCTCATGAAATACAAGGGAAATGGTGAGAGGAAAGGGATTACTTGAAGGAACTCAGGATATTTAGTTTAGAGAAGAAAAGTTTTAGGAAGAATAAAACATATGAAGGACAGTATTGGGCAAAGAACCTTAAATATACTATGACTGGCTACAGAGGTCAGAGCTAGGAGTATTGAATAGCAATTGAAGGGAAGAGGTTTGGGGAACCACATGTAGTAGAATGTAAACTCCTTGATGGTAGGGACTGAAGTTTGTTTTGGGTTTTTGGTCATTACAATTTCAAAAACTAACATAGCCTGCATTGCACATAGTAGAACCTAAACAAGAGTTGTTTGAATTTATTGAGGAAGAGCTTGCTAAGATTTAGAAGGTTTGATAATGGAATAGATTCTGATATGATGTAATAAACTCATTGTCACTGGAGGTGCTAACGCTAGATAATAGTTATCAAGGTCTATGAATTTTACACAATAAAAGCCCCAAATAAGTAAGTATAAGTTATTACTATTATAATTATTATATTTAGCTTTTTTCAAGGCTCAATTCATATGTTTTAAGGGAAGCCTTTTCTAATCTCTCTAGTTATTATTACTCTCTTTTCTGAAATTAAATTGTATTTATCTCATTAAATGCTGTAAGTGCCTAGAGACCAGAGATTATTTTTCCCTCTCTTCTCTGTGCCTAGCACAGGGCTTGGCTCATAAAAATACTTTTAAAAATGGTAACTGAAATGAATTTATTTCCATTTCTTTATTGTGGTTATAAAAAGGATTCTAGGTGGGTGTAGGAGGTTAGGCTAGATGACCTGGACAATTATGTAATTGTTGAATGTTATAGCAAGATAGGGGCCTTAAAAGGTCATTCCCCCCCTCAGCCTCTCCATTTAATTGTAAAGTTATTATTATTTTTTTCTTCTTCAACTCTTGGATTCTATGGTCCCTTTTAATGGATATCTAGATTTTCAGAAAAGGTCCAGAATGACCGCAGAAATGGACTGGGTGTGTCTTGTTTTTTCAAAAGCAAGGAAGTCACTGGGTGTATTCTCTTGTAGCAATTTGGCCTTTGTTCCAGCTAGCCTTGGAAGAAACCCAAGAGAGGGACAGAGAGCCAGGCTGGTACATTCCTGCAACCATTTGTATCTGTTCTCTTTCTTCCTCTTTTTCTTCTTCTTTTTAAAATATACACTTGGAAGGGTCTTCTGCAAAATTGTGAATACAATCCCCAGAGATATAATGTTGTTTAAAAGCCTACTCTTGAAATCTGTTCTGTCACCACCACTCTGAGGAAATGAAAGGCAAAGGCTGCATTAAAGCTGCCAGTAACACTTCAAGAGCAACTAACTTATCACTAAGTCTGTTTAAAAGAGCTAAGAATGGGGAAGAAAAGTATTCAGATATAATGGGAAACTGAGGCTCTCTATGACAGCAGCCTTAGTAGGGTGGCTTTGTTCATAGAGCACCTGTGCTGCTGGGGTTTTCTAAAATCAATCTGAATCTCTCTATAAAAGAGGGGCTTGAATGAAGTTGTTTCTAAAATTCCTTCTTTATCAAAAAGTCTGTGATTAAGATTTGTTCCAGCGCTATTATTTCTGATTCAGGGATAGTTTCTTGGAGCTGATAAACTAGATTCCTGAATGTTGGAGCACTTTTGGCCCTTGCTATTTTTTACTTTGAGCTTCTTTGATATTTCCTTCCACAATATGGAATTAAAAATTTAGTGCCCCTAGGATCTGGAAAATCTATGTAAATTTTTTTGGCCCTCCTTTTATACCAGAGAAGAAGTCTAATTTTTTTCTTTTTTCTTTTATAAGGTGTTTACAATACCTTATTGTAAAATTTTGGTTGATGTTATATCATGCCATACATATATTTAATGTATTTCTAATTTTCTAAATTTTTTCTATGTCAGCTTTGACTTTTGGGTGATCTTCAATTTTTGCAAAACTCCCTCCAAATTCCCATTTAATTTCTTATGCTGACCCACAATATTTTGAAATTATGATGGAGAAAATCATAATGTGGAAGGAATAAATGTACTGTTTTTCCATACTTAGTTTAGCAATGTTTGCTCCTTTAATGAATAATGTTTTTAAATGCATAAAATAAAATACATAGGATTGCAAAGGAAATAAATCAGATCGAATATGTCCCTTTGATATCCTTTGCCCCTTTGATTGGAAGGCAGAGTGATGAGCTTCTTCCCAAAAGAAGGGGGCCCAGACAAGCCGTCTCTTCCCTTACATCTTTCTACTTTCCTCTTAGCTTCTCTATGAAGATCTCCTCGGATTGACTCTCTCTCTACCTTGTCTCTATGGCTCCTACTGTTCCTTCCTCCCCCACTTTTAGTTCCCTTTTGTGCCTATGTGGGTATCCTCTTCACTCATTAAATTGTACATTCCTTGAGGGCAGGGACAAAAGAAATTGTTTTTCACATTTTTATCCCCATGCTTAACAAAGTACCTGGCACATGGCAGACATTTAATAAATATTTATTAACTGACCTATCAAAACATTTTTAACAAGTACATAGACCCTACATTAAGAACCCTAGACAGAAGCAACATATTTGAGACTTCATTTCCTCCTAGAGCATTCCAAGGAGGAGGAGATTCATGTTCCCCACAAAGAAACATTTTAATATCTGAAGGCTGGGATCATATTCAGTATGGGGATGTAACCTCTATCTCAACTTTCATGAGAAGATTAAATATCTGGCTGCCCTCTTCTACTTATGACCATGTACTGGTGGACTATATTATCTAATTAGTACTAATTAATAAAGCTTGTGCTTCCTGGGTTATGGACATCATCTCGATAATTCTTTTTCAAAGGCATCTAGGTGGTACAGTGGAAAGAATTATGGACATGGCCTCAGGAAAACATGAGTTCAAATTTAGCCTTAGTTACTTCCTAGGTGTTTGATCCTGAAAAAAAAAATATTCAACATTTTTTTTTTTTGTCACAATTTCTTCATCAGCAAACTAGAGATCAGAAATAGCACCTATCTCTCAACATGTTATGGTAGTGAATGAAGTATTTATAAAGCATTAAATAAAATTGTTTGATAGTGATATTTTATAAATACTAAGTTTCCCAGTACTGTAAGAATTTAATTAAATTCTGAATGATCACTTTTTGAAGATGGAGACAGAATTGTTCAAGGGCAAATTTGAAAAAAATATCGCTTAGTTCCCTTCCTATCTGAAGTTCTATGATTCCATGAATGGAATAATGCTCTTCAATGTCCTTTCTTTATGGACTGCAATGGTCTAAAGAATTTTGGATTTTATCTAGCTAATTCCATGCTTTAATCATGGTGCAGTTGGAGACAGATAAATTAGTTATGCTAAAGTTTGAACATCAACTCTATCCTTTATTTACTTAATTCAGGTTTGTCTTCTTAGAAATATCACCTTGTAAAAATATTGACTGAAGGTGGATCTTTGGTAGATCTTGTAAGTAGATAAAATTCTAATCTATTTATAATGGTTAATCCTCTTATTTCTTTCTGAGAAGGTTGAATGACTCAGTGTTCCAATTAAATTAAATTCCTGGGACCCCACATCCTGCTTTTCCTATCTCTATGTATTGCAATTGCATTCCATGGTTCAGGTCAAATGGCATTTCTTCCATCAATCCCTGATACAGGAAATATAAGATAGGCAAAGTTAAAGACTACCCACTGAACATTTAAACATTTTACTGAAAATTAATCAGGTAATGAGTCAGAGTAGAGATACCACTACCACCACCATCATCATTGAACATAATCAATGAAAATTAATTCAATTCAGTCAACATTAAAGTATGTCCAAGTCTTGGGAGTTAAGTATTGGGGTTACAGAGAAAGATGTAAAACACTCCCTCCCCTCAAAGAGTTTTCAGTATATTGAGGGGAGAAATTCAATTTATAAGTAGATGATAAATTGTCTCTGACACAATAGTAATTCTGAGAAAATCACTTTTACATCTCAGGTATTCTGTTAAGGTTTATGTATCAAGTATTATACAAATTATGATCTTTATCAGTGAGAGGAGTTTTCACTATAATTATCCTTGTATTTAAGAAATCTCATTTGTTGAATGTTTTTGGCTAGCTTATTTTTTCTATTGGAATGTGAATATTTTGAAGGCAAAATCTCTTTTATTTTCATTTCACACTGTATCTAGAATAATGCTCTATGCATAAATTTGTGTTTTTAAAATTTTTTCTATTAAATTTTATTGATATTTTTCATTCTTATATCATCTAAATTTCCCCTTGTGGATCCTCCCCTCTTCTCTTCTCAGAGAGCCATCCTCTATGATTAAGTTTTATAAAGAGAAAAAAACTCAGTAAGCTCAAACAACTCAGCAACAAATTCGGATATTAAATGCAACGTTGTGGACCTATTGACCCTTTATTTTACAAAGGAAGAATGAGGAAATATTTTGAATACTGACTTTTTTATTTTTTAATTTTATTATTTTTTTATTTTAAGGCTGACTGTTCACTTGCTTCTGGCAATTAATGTCCTCATAATAAGATGGAAAAAATATTATTTGAATTAGTTATATAACAGGGCATTTGTGACTATCAAATGAAAGAAGAGATAATGCTTATAAAATGAAAAGTGTCATTCAGATGAGAGCTAGTATAATTCTTCTTTGAAGCTGCCCTTTTGAGAACTGTTTTTATATGTTTAGCTATATCTCTTCCAGGTACTTAAGTACATTCTAGTTCTATTTTAGTTCTTTGTATATGTGCCATTACTTATAATAGATCTAAACTCTATTTATGGATATGAATAATGTCATATTCCTTTGTATCTTTTTCACTAAGACTAGGGCTTGTATAAAGGATCTAAAATTTTAGACCTGGAAGGGAGCTTTGGGGTGATCTGATCCTATCCCACTCTCGCCTGCTCCAAACCCCCCACTTCTATGGTGAAGTGATTTGTAATGCAAGAAGGAAGAAACAGGATCACAATGTGCTTTATCTGATTCTAAGCCAAGTATATCTCATTTCCTCCTCTTAGAATTAATATTTTTTAGATATTTTGAAGTATGTTGATCTTAATTATATGAAGAGACTATTCATGGTGTGAATTAGAAGATGAATATTATATTATAAGGTACTTAGGTGGAGCCAATACAATGAAATCCAGAGTTAGAAGTGGATTTTAAAGTTCAACAAACCCATTTTATATAAGACCAAGAATACCCTTTGCAATAGTAGTTCTTGAAGATATGGTTCTTGGACCTGAGGGGATCATGGAGACCCATTCAGGAATTCATAATGAGATACTTCCAGCCAAGATGGCAGAGAGGACACACATGCATATATCTAGGCTCTTCCTTGCCCTCAAAATACTTTTTTTTTCATGATACAGCCTCAGAATTAGGACTTGACTGAAAAAACAGAGGGTAAAATAGACATTGAAAGAATTCATTGATCACTTACTGAAAGAGACCCCCAAATCAAAACTCCAAGAAATATTGTGGCTAAATTCCAGAACTATCAGACCAAAGAAAAAATACTACAAGTATCTAGGAAAAAAGAAAAAAATTCAAATATAGAAGAGCCACAATAAGCATTACTCAGAATCTAGCACTGTCCACATTAAAGGATTGAAGGGCCTGGAATCTGATATTCTGAAGGGCTAAGAAACTTGATATGCAGTCAAGAATAACTTACCCAGACAAAATGAGCATTTTTTTCCAGGGAAAATTCAATGAAATAGGTGAATTTCATCTATTTCTGGTGAAAAAACCGGAACTAAACAAAAAGTTTGATCTTCAAATATAGGACTCAAGAGAAACATAAAAAAGGTAAAATGAAATCTTGGGAACTATATTCCTGTTATGAGTATACATCAAGAATACATGTATAATTTGGTTTTACAGTTATAAAAAAGAAACTAGAGGTGGAAAGGAAATTGTACCAGAAAAAGGGTAAAGTGGGGGTACTACATCTCACGAAGAGGCAAAGGAAACCTATTATATCTGAGGGAAAGAAGGAAGGGGGATGAACATAGTGTGTATCTTATTCTCATAAGAAATGACTTAAAAAGAAAAATATTAGATATATTCAATTTAGAGAGAAACTTCTCCTACCTCATTGAAAAGTGGGAGGAGAAAAGTGAAAAGGGAAGGAGTAAGCTAAACAGAAGTGAATACAGAAATTGTGAGGAAAAGGGTTAAGAAAAGGGGAAGAACTTTAAGGTGGAGGTGGGATCCTAAAAAGGGAGGGCTGTGAGGCAAGTGGTGCTCACGAGTTTAATACTGGGGAGGGGGGTAAGAGGGAAGGAAAGGAGAAAAGCATAAGCAGAGGTTAACAAGATGGCAAGAAATACAGAATTAGTAATTTTAACCATAAATGTGAATGGGGTAAACTCCCCCATAAAGTGGAGGCAGATAGCAGACTGGATTAAAAGCCAGAATCCTACAATATGTTGTTTACAGGAAACACATTTAAAGCAGGATGATACATACAGAGTAAAGATAAAAGGTTGGAGCAGAATCTATTATGTGTCAAGTGAAGCCAAAAAAACAGGGATAACCATCCTGATCTCAGATCAAGCAAAAACAAAAATTGATCTAACTAAAAGAGATAAGGAAGAGCACTATATCTTGGTAAAGGGTAGTATAGATAATGAAGCAATATCAGTACTAAACAAATATGTACCAAGTGCATATATAAATAAATATAAATAATATAAATTCTTAAAAGAGAAATTAAGAGAGCTGCAAGAAGAAATAGACAGTAAAACTATAATAGTGGGAGAGCTCAACCTTGTACTCCCAGAATTAGATAAATCAAACCACAAAATAAATAAGAAAGAAGTCAAAGAGGTAAATAGAATACTAGAAAAGTTAGGTATGATAGATCTTTGGAGAAAACTAAATGGAGACAGAAAGGAGTACACTTTTTTCTCAGCTATTCATGAAACATATATAAAAACTGACCATATATTAGGACATAAAAACCTCAAATTCAATTGCAGAAAGGCAGAAATAGTAAATGCATCCTTTTTGGATCATGATGCAATGAAAATTATATTCAATAAAAAGCTAGAGGAATTCATAATAAAAGAACTATTTTCATAAAAATACTAGTACTATTTTTGCCTATTAAAATTTTCCTTCCTTTTCCAACTACATTCCAACTCCAGATTTTCTTCAGCTATTCCAAACAAAATAGCATATTGCAGCAGATTGCATGCAGGAACTGATAAGAGAATCTACATAGCCTCTACTAAGGCAGACTTTAATGCAATTTACAGAAAAATATAAAATAATGTCACTCTTCTCATTTTTTTTTGTTTTAGAAAATATAAAATTTTCATAAAAATTAATTTATTCTCCAACATGGCAAATTCCAATAAAGATAACCTACATAAAGAAAAGCTCGTTGGAATTCTCAAAAATTCTAAGAATGTAAAGGAAATAGACATAGTAGTGGTATTGCTAGATCAAAAGGCATATAAGTAGTTTGATAACTCTTTGGTTACAATTCCAGATTGCTCTCCAAAACAGATCATTTTACTTTTCAACCAACAATAATTGTATCCCAATTTTCTACATTCCTTCCAATATTTGTTGCTTTCCCCTTAAATCATTTTAGCCAATCTGATAGGTATAAAATGATATCCAAGGTTGTTTTAATTTGCATTTCTCTAATCAAGAATAATTTAGAGTGTCTTTTTTATATGACCATAGATTGCTTTGATTTATTTATTGGAGAATTGCCTGTTAATATCATAATCATATTGGAGAACACTTCTTTACAATATACCTGACAAGTACCATATCTTACCTTTTCTTAATATGTCCTGAGAGTTGGGGGAAGGGGAAAATGATCTTGAGAGATCTAGTTTAGACAAATCAGGTCTAATGCCTTCATTAAATGACAGTCTGAAATTCTTTGTGTATGTGTGTGCGTGCGTGTTGATTTAAATTTATTCTTTTTTTTAAAATAAAGCTTTTTATTTTCAAAACATATATATGGATAATTTGACAGCTGACCCTTGCATAGCCTTGTGTTTCAGATTTTCTTTTCTTTTCCCCCACCCCCTCACCTAAATGGCAAGCAATCCAATATATATTAAACGTGTTAAAATATATCTTAAATCAAATATGTATAAACATATTTATACAATTCTCTTGCTACATGAAAAAAATCTGATCAAAAAAAGAAAGTAAATGAGTAAAAACAAAATACAAGTAAACAATAACAAAAAAGTGAGAATGTTATGTTGTGATCCACATTCAGTTCCTATACTCCTCTCTCTCTGAGTATAGATGACTCTCTTCATCACAAGATCATTGGAACTGGTATCAGTCATCTTATTATTGGAAAGAGCCACATCCATCAGAATTGATCATGATATAATATTGATGTTACTGTGTACAATGATTTAATTTCTGCTCATTTCACTTAGCATCAGTTCATGTCAGTCTCTTTAGGCCTTTCTAAAATCATCCTCCTGATAATTTTTTATAGAAAAATAATATTCCATAACATTCATATATCGTAACTTATTCAACCATTCTCCAACTGATTGGCATCCACTCAGATTCCAGTTTCTTGCCCCTATGAAAAGGGCTGTCACAAACATTTTTGCACATGTGAGTCCCTTTCCTTTCTTTAAGATCTCCCTGGGATATAAGCCCAGTAGTAACACTACTGGTTCAAAGGGTATGCACAGTTTGATAACTTTTTCAACCTAGTTCCAAATTGCTCTCCAGGATGGCTGGATCTGTTAACAGTTTCACCAACAATGTATTAAATGTCCCAGTTTTTCCATATCCCCTCCAACATTTGTCCTTGTCTTTTCCTGTCATCTTAGCTAATCTGAGAAGTGTGTAGTGGTATCTCAGAGTTGTCTTAATTTGCATTTCTCTGATCAATAGTAATTTAGAGTACCTTTTCATAGAATTAGAAATAGTTTTAATTTCTTCATCTGAAAATTGTCCATATCTTTTGACCATTTATCAACTGGAGAATGGCTTGAATTCTTATAATTTAGGTCAATTCTCTATATATTTTAGAAATGAGACCTTTAGCAGAATTCTTAAATGTAAAAATGATTTCCCAATTTATTGCTTCCCTTCTGATCTTGTCTGCATTAGTTTTGTTTGTACAAAAACTTTTTAACTTAATATAATCAAAATTATCTATCTGGTATTAAATTATAAATTCCACTTCTTCTTTGCACATAAATTCCATCCTTTTCCACAGATCTGAGAGGTAAACTATCCTATGTTCTAAATTAGCTTATAATATCACTCTATGTCTAAATGATGAACCCTTAAACCTAAATCAAGAACCAAGATCTTATCTTGGTATATGGTATTAGGTGTGGGTTGAGTCCTAATCTCTTCCATACTAGTTTCCAATTTTCCTAGCAGTTTTTGTCAAATAATGAGTTTTGGGATCTTTGGGTTTGTCAACACTAGATGGCTATAGTTATTGCCTATTTTGTCCTGTGATCCCAACCTATTCCTCTGATTGATCACTCTATTTTTTAGTCAGTACAATATGGTTTTGATGCTTTATAATATAGTTTTAGGTCTGGCACTAGTATGAAATTCTTAAGGACATCAATTATGTCCCCTCAAAAACTTCTTTTCTCTAGGCTAAACTTCCTTAGTCAACCAATTCTTTTACATTGTTATCTTCTGTTTCCTTCATCATCCTTATTATTCTTCTCTAGATATTCCCTAGCTTATCAGTTCACTAGTTTCCTTCCTAAAATGAGGTGCTCAGAATGCTTCAGATGTGGTAGAATCAGAGCAGTATAGAGTGGATGATAAGATCATAGCTTTTAAGCTGGAAGTGATTTTCAAAGACATGTAACTTATCT
The DNA here is from genome assembly GCF_016432865.1 of Antechinus flavipes. Taxonomy (NCBI): domain Eukaryota; kingdom Metazoa; phylum Chordata; class Mammalia; order Dasyuromorphia; family Dasyuridae; genus Antechinus; species Antechinus flavipes. Next base: position 629,931,995 of record NC_067398.1, read on the forward strand.
CCCTAATTTTACAACTAAGAAATCTGAAACAATGGTTTAACTGATTTGTCAAATGTTAGGCAAGTAATTAGTGGAAGAAACGAGATTTGAACTTGGATCTTTTCATAAACCATAGGAAAGTCAGAGGGCTAGCAAAATGAAAGAGAGACAGACAAATCATGTCATGTAGGCAACTGGGGATGTTTAACCTCGGGAAGAGAGAGGCAAAGGGAAAACACTAGAGTAGATATGAAGCAACAAACTTGTGCTGTGTTGCTCCAAGAGCAGGTAGGCTTATGGGTAGACGTTACAATGAGGAAGCTTGAGACTTATTCTTTAACATCTAGCATCAAATATGTCATTTTACTGTCCAAAAGGAACATCTGGTCTAACTCATTTCTTTAAAGGAATTTCAGTAATTGATTATCTAGATTTTGCTTTGAGATCTCCAATGGAGGGGAACTCACTGCCTCTTAGTCAACTTACCTCATGCATCCTATTTGGAAGGCTTTAACACTTAAAAGCTTTTTGCTCTGATATCAAGTTGAAATTTACTTCTTTGTAATTTATGCCCATTTCTTTCACAAACAAATCTAATCCTTCTTTCACATGAGTATGTTTCAAGTCCTGGAAGATATCTATCATATTCTTTATTTCTCCAAATCTTTGTATCCTTATTTTCTTAATGTAATCATATAATATGTATTCAAGAGCTGTTCAACAATGAAACATGCTCCTTCAGAAATCAGTGAATTCTCCATCACTGGAAATGTTAAATCAAAGGCTGGCTGGGAAACCATCAAGGACAACCTGAATGGGAAACTTGGATTCATGCAGAATTGAAATAGATTACTTCTGGAGATACAAAGCGTCTGTGATTCTATTCCCTATTTCACTGTTCTGATAACCAAATGAGATAATATAAGTAAAATGTTTTGCAAATTTTAATGTACTGTATACAACTTAACTATTATTATAAGGTTAGTGAGATGATCCCATGACTGTATATTTACTTCTTAAATGTCATATTATAGATTCTGTCCTTTGATTTAGCCTGCTGAAATCATTTTGGATCATGTCATACAAAATAATCATGATTCCTCCTGAGTTTGAGTTATTCAGTTTGATAAGAAGCTATCTATACTTTCACCCAAGTTACTTATAAAAATTTTCAATATTATAAAACCAAAGACAGATCTATGGAGCATTTTACAGGAGATCTCTGTCATTGAGAGTTGTCTACTTGTAGAACAGCTGGGTGGCACAGTGGATAGAGTGCAAGACTGGAATCAGGAAGACATCATCCTCAATTCAAATCTGGCCTAAGATATTTATTAACTGTGTGACCCTGGGTTACTGAACTTTATTTGACTTAGTTTACTCATCTGCAAAATGAATTAAAGAAGGAAATGGCACACTATTCCATTACCTTTGCCAAGAAAATCTCAAATGGGATCATAAAGAGTTGGATATTACACAACAAGAACTGTAATGTTTGTGACAGATATTAAATAATGAAACTCTTTACTAGTTTAGACTTGATCTATGTTTCTTTTTTTGAACTCTGTATACCATAGAATTGCTTTTTGTTAGCTGGTTTTCATGATATTCTCTTCTGTTCCTAATGACTTCAGAATTAGAAGTAGAATAGTTCTGGTGTGATCTTGCCCAAGAATTTGGTCTTGTGGCTTAATATAGATAGCTATCCAATTGATAAAAAGAGGCTTTATATAGTCATATCACTTGATTTCTGATTATACATAGTTTACATACCACATAGCAATAAAATAAATTGTTTGGATTAAGTAATATATGTACTTTTTCAGTTATAAAATCCTATCATGCTACACTATGGGAAATACATTACTATACTTATGGGTAGAATTGTGAATTGGTCCAACCATTTTGGAAAACAAATTTAGAATTATAATAAAGGTGAATAAAATGCACATAGTTCCTTCCTTTCTTCCTTCCTTCCTTCCTTCCTTCCTTTCTTCCTTCCTTCCATCATTTCTTTTTTCTTTTTTACTCTGTGGAATAAAACAAGCATTTCCATAAGAAATGTAATAAAAAAGATGATTGTAATGAAATTGAAAATTTAATATATACAAGTTGCTATTCCTTTTAAATATATAAAAAGCTATCATGTAAATTTCTTTTCTCTTCCCTTTTCTCTCCTTCCACTCTGGAAATGGCTACCATTAGACACAAACATAAATATATGTTTAATATGTTCATATTATAAATATATACATACATGTGTATAAAATCATTCTATACATACTTTTATTTATCAATTCTTTTTCTGCATGCAGGTAGCATCTTCCTTCATATGTCCTTTGTAGTTAATTTGAATATTTATAATAGTCAAAATGACATTAATTTTCAATTCAGAGATTTTACTACAAATCAAAATATTTGTATTGACAATTGGGGATGACAAAGGAGTAGAAAAAAAGAGTTGCTGATCTCTTAGGAAATAGTGATACTATTTGTTGCATATGAATGCAACAGATTATGACTATACAATAAGAAATAACAAAACAAAGTATTCAGGGAAAGATAGAAAGACTTATATGAATTCATATAAGAAAAACAGAATCAGGAATTCACCATATATATGAACTTCAACAATGTAAAGGAAAAGGACAATTATTGTTGTTTGTCATTCATTTTTTGAAGAGGACCTTGACTTGTATGCGAATTGGATTTAAGTGAGACAATAAACAAAAGTTAATATTCTGTAATTATAGTGATTAAGCTTGTCCCAGGAGAAGAAATGAGAAAATGCACTTTTGTCTTTTCGTCAGAGATAGAGGGGAACAATATAGTTATGGAATTTTGTATATGATGTCAAATGTAGTCTATTTATTAGTTTTGTTGATCTGTGTGTGTGTGTTTGTGTGTTCAAGTTTTGTTGTTAGGGATGACTCACTGGATTCAGGGCATATATTTAGAAATTTATGTGATATTTAAAAATAGAAGAACCAATAAAACAATGGCATTAAATAAAATCCTATGATCCTAGCATTATTGTTCCAGTTCTGCAATTTTGGGATGTTTCATATGCCTTGCATTTTTGTGCACCAGTGGGGCAATATTAATTATAATTGCTTCTAATTTGCTTCCTCCCTAGCTTTGAAATTCTTCACCTGCTTGCTGCTGAGGACATCTTGGAAAGATTAAAAAAGAGTTTTCTTGGAAAAGGGGAAGAAAATATAGAATTGATCAATTAGTAAATATTTATTAAGCCTAGATGCCAGGCACTGTACTAAGTGCTCAAGACACAAGTAGAAAAGGAGGCTAGGGAATAAGCATTTATGTAATGTCCATATTATGTATCAAGCTAAAAATGAAACAATCCCTACTTTCAATAAACTTACATTTTAATGAGAGAGACAAGTTTGTAACATATATATATATATATATATAGAGAGAGAGAGAGAGAGAGAGAGAGAGAGAGAGATAGAGAGAGAGAGAGAGGATATATATACACATAGACATGCAAATAAAATAATCAAATGTAAGGTAGTTTGGAAGGCACTAACAATTAGGGAGGGACAGGAAAGACAAGCAAAAGTTGGAGTCTTAGTTGGGAAGACTGTGAGACTGATGTAAGAAAAGAATGCATTCTAGTGAGGGAAGGGTGATAAAACAGTTCAAAGACACGGACAGAGATGGGAGATAAAATTTTGCAAGTGAGGAATAGAGACAAGACAAGTTTTCTTGGATTGAAGAGTGTGGGAGGGGGAGTAATGTCCATTAAGGATAGAAAGTTGGGTTAGGATCAGGCTGTGTGAGGCTTTAAAAGCAAAATAGCTTGTGTTTTATTCTGGAGACAATTATATGTCACTACAGTTGACTCAGTGGAAAAGACAAAGGTTTGATCTTCACTTAGGAAAATCTCTTTGGCCATTAGAATAAACCAGAGTAGTGAGAGCGATCATTCAGGGAGATCCTTTAGAAGCTTGTTCCAATAATACAGGTGATAAATAATGAGCCTTCTTTTCCTTCCTCCCTCTCAAAAAAGGTCATTCTACTTCTGGCTGCTTTGACTTATAAAAAGGTTTTCTTTACATAACAAGGGATTGATCAGAAAAGTCCCTGATTCATTTTATTTTTCCCCAATCAACTTTATGAGATTAATCAGTGTGGACCTTGCTGTAGGTATCCGATAAGCACCTCCAAAGATGTGGACTTATATATTGACACCTTACTCATTGATCTCAAGAAAAGAAAACTGTCTTTTGATAATTGGTTGCCTGAGGCTTAAGAGAATTAGACTCTTGTCTAGGGGCCTTTGGTGAATTGTGAAAAGATTCAAATCATTTTCTTTCTTTCGTGTGTATGTTTTCATATGTGTGCTTCATCTGCCTTAGAATGTCAGAAAAGAGTGAGTAAAACAGGATGGGATTTCTCCTTTCCCCACTTCCTCCTAGCAGAAAATGGTGGTTTGTAGGGGAAGCATGGAGCAAATGGCATTTACTTGATCAAGAGAGTTTGAAAGAAGAGTTCCTTGACTTGTAATTTGCCACTGTCTTCTTTTGTCCTTCTTTTACATATATATATTTTTAACCATATAGATCAGAGACTTGTAATAGTAAGAGAGAATATTTCCCACCTTGAGGTTACCTAATAGGTAATTTGAATTGGAATTTTCTAAATATTAGAATTTCTAAGAATTTATGAATTTCCAACTCAGTCATTGATCCTGGGGGGTGGGAGTGAGAGGAAGTGATTTTTTCAATATTGTACAATTTGGAAAAGGATAATCCTCTGATTATCATACAACTGGAAGACTAGAGTCATATTACAAGGTGGGATGGAGATAGAGTGGGAAGAGGGCACCAGGAGATCTGGAGTTTGCCAGTCCCTTAATTCCATTACTATGAGTTGTCTGGATGGTGCATATAGAAGGTAATTGGATAGAGAACAGAAGCAATCAGTTAACTAATCAATAAATATTAAATGTCTATTTTTGCCAGGCACTGTGCTGCTGGGAAAACAAAAAGAGGCAAAGGACAATGTTTGCCCTCAAGGAGCTTACAATCTAATGGGGGAATAATATGCAAACAAATATATACAAATATACAAATTATATACAGCATAGTTATAAGAGAAAATAGCTGAGGAAAGGCACTGGGATTAAGGGTTTGGGGAAGGCTTCCTGTAAAAGATGGCATTTTAGAGCATAGGCTGGGTATGAATATGATGAATATTCAAGAAAATATAAATTCAAATGCAGCCTCAAACACTTAATGAAGTACACTTAGTAATGTGACTATAAGCATATCAGTAAACCTCTCTTAGCTTCACTTTCCTGATTTGTAGAATAGAGATAAAAATACCACCCCCTCTGAGGATTAGTGTGAGGATCAAAAGAGATGATATTTGTAAAAAGCTATGTATATATTGCCTATTAACATTTTCATTATTTACATTTCCAGCACTTAGCACACAGTTTGTTATGTAATGTGATCAATAAATACTTGTTGCCTCACTGACATTATGCATTTTAGAGATAATAAGGTTGTCCCATATTTGTTATTGTGAATACCTAAGAGGGAGTGAGGGGCTCTGTTCCCTACTTTTCAGAAAATCTAGACATAAAACCTTAAAACATTAAGCTTTACTTTGGAGATGGACCTGGTTTTGCTCCATGCTGGGATCAAGAACCAAAAAAAAAGAAAAAGAAAAAGAAAAAAGAAAGAGATGATGACCCAATCTAGATGATGAACCAGGAACAATCCTGATTTGTTTGATATGAGAGCCTTTGTAGTCCCTGAATCATATTTGCATTGAGCTGAAGTGTGTCTTTGATTTTACCTCAAATTGTAAAGTAACAAATGATAGATGTGGGTGACAATTTGGGAATCTGCAGAGAAAATCATTACAGCCCATGACCCCAATAGAAATACATCATTTTGGTCTAGATCCCCAGAGACCTAGAATATTTAGGTGATCTTAATTGGAAGATTAACTTCCCATAAAATAATGCATGGCAGCTTATCCCAAGTAAACCTTGTCTGGCTATTTCTTCAGTACTAATGAGGAGCTGTTGGCATTGAGATGTCTGGTTGGCCAAGTATCTATCATGGATTCAGTCCCATGAGCCAGATGTCTTCATAGAAAACTGGATCAGAGACAGGCTTAACTCTAGAGTCTTCTGATCTGTGAAGATTCATTCTTCTCATTCCTGAGGCAACTTGCTTGGGTTGGGTAGTGTCCAGGTTCATTATAGGTTCATAATTATGGCACTCCAAATTTGTCCATTCCTTTACTTGGCAAGGCAAGAAGCTTATTTTATTACCTACTATGTGTCAGAAACTGTGCTAAATGCTGGGGATACAAATAAGAGTAAAAAGAAAGATAGTCTCTGTTGTGGAAGAACTTACATGAAAATGTGGCAAGATAGCACACAAAAGGGACACACAAAAGTGGGTATAAGCAAGAAAGGAGTGAAAGCTATTTACAAAGGACATGAATTCAAAGTTTAGATAGCTATAAGTAGAGCCAGAAGGGAAATGAAGATCGACTGTCTTGAATTCCTTCCCAAGATGGTGGACCTGGGGGGAACTCAGCAAGAGAAGAAGGGGACTAGCATCCCAGACAGTTCCAGGATAAGAGAGCAACTGAGTCATAATGGAAATAACTCAGACTAATTTGATTTTTGCAATGTTTCTGGGAGGTATGCAGATAAATATTATTTGCTATTCCACAGCTAAGGAGGCTACTCAGAATAATGTTGAATTTCTTCACTTCTTTACTTAGAGTGGTTGCTCAGGATTGTAAAAAGTTTGTAAGGTCAAAAGAAAGCATATATGTGTGTATGTATGCATGCATGAATGAGGCTCTGAAGGAAAGTGTGAGAAAGAAGAGGTATTAGATTGACTACCAAACTGAAGTCTACAGAGCATTGTGCTGACCTCATTGTTGTGTGCCTGTGAAACCTGGACAGTGTATCAGCTACACGCCAGGAGCCTGAATCGCTTCCATTTGAATTATCTTAGAAAGATTCTGAAGATTCTCTGGCAGGAGAGGTACCAGACATTGAGATTTTTTCTTGAACTAAATTGCCAAGTATTCAAAGTCTGCTGCAGAGAACACAACTCCATTGAACTGGCCATTTGTGTGAATACATAAATACTCCCTCCCTTCCTTCCTCTTTCTCTCTCACTCTGTGTGTGTATGAGTAATATATACACACATACATATACATGTGTATACACTACACATACAATACATATACACTATACACATATTTCCACATACATATATGTACATGAATACACACATAAATATGTATATATAATAAATGTGCACACAATATACACATAGGTCTATATACACTTGTATACATATGTACACACACACACACACACACACACACACATATATATATATATACACATACATGTGGGTATATATCCCTCCTATACATATATAAATACGTAGAGAGACATAGACACACAATACACACATATTATGATCAGTTAATATTGATCACCTCTATTTCCATTATAGATGAAGCAGAATTAGTAGTCTCTGATTCTATATTAAGTTCAAACATATGTTCAAATTCTACCTCAGAAAAACACCAGCTCTGACCTTGAGCTCTGAACTTCAGTTTCTTAATCTACAAAAAGAAACTAATTAAAGTACTACCTCCTTGGGTTGTTTTGAGGATCAAACAAAATAATGCCAATAAAGTACTTGGCAACTTTTAAATTTCTTTACAAATGACAGCTATCATCATCATCATCATCATCATCATCATCATTATCAACCAGTTCAACCTATATGAACAAGGATTCCCTCTGCTTCATTCATGACAAGTGAGCAACCAGGATTTGCTTGAAGACTTCTACTGATAGGGAACTCATTATCTTCTGAGACAGCCAATTCTACTTTTGGACAGCTCTTATCACTGTGAGTTGATCTACATACATAAAACTTTTCAATAAAGATGACTTTTTAAGTCCAAGCCTATGTCTAAGAAAATTAAAACATCCACCATTCATAAAATGATGATTGTTGTTCTTAGACTACACATTTTGGTTTCTCAAGTCTTCCTGAAATTTGTAAATAGAGTAGGGACACTCTCCACAGAATTTGAAAGTCCTAATTGAAACAACTCCACTCTTGACATCATTCCATTTTGTACAGTCCTTTTCTCACAAAAACTCTGTGAGATAGGTAGCCTGAATATGATTATTTCCATCTGCACTGGAGACAGCAAACCTTCATTGGTGTAGTGTTCTCTTCTCTAAAATATGATCATTCTCTGGGACCAGGTTTCTTGGGGAGCTTCTGGGGGCAACCTCCGTTTCAGCTCAGTGTAATGATCACCTCAAGTGCAGCCAGGAGTTAAAAGTTCGATCCTTTATTGTCTCTTTCAAAATAGCCCAGTTAGCTTTCTTAGAGGCCTATCTCTCTCCTTGGTTCCAAGAGCTCTTGTTGCTAGTCCTTTAGCTCTTCCAGCTTCTGCTCTAGCTCAACTCTGACTCCTGGCTTCTCAATCTCCCCAAAGTCTCTAGTTGGCTTGTGAGAGCTCCTTATATATGATCTCTTAAAGGTGTGAACTCAAAGGCTGACTCCTCCTCCAAGAGTGGAATTGTGGGAGCTGTGTTTTGTGAATTTCCTCCACTGAACTTGTGAATCTCCTCCACTGAACTTGTGAAACTCCTGGACTTGTGAATCTCCCGACTGAATCCTGACTTGTGAATCTCCCAGAGTGCCTATAAATTCCAGTGACTTAGCACCTTGTAAGAATCCTAACAATTGGCACACATAGAACTTGACGATATAACAAAACAAATATTTCCATGCCATGTAAGAATGCAATTTTCTGGCATCCCAATAATAGAATTGACAAAAATGTCACATTAAAAAGGGCCCTTTATTTTATTCACTGCCTGTCATACACTAGGCAACTGTATGCTTTAGCCATCCCTAATCCCAGCCCTACCCATTAGCTTAAGACCTGGAAAAGGGGCATAATTACACAGACCCACAAATGAAGTGATGTTTGTTAACTTTATCTCCATAGAACAACTCAAACAAATTAAAAAAGGGGGATGGAAATGGGCAGAGATATTAATTAACTTGGATTGCTACCAAAATAAACTCACATATAGTGGTTAAAGGCTTGGCACTGAACTAGCTGGAGGCTGGCCCTTTCTGAAGAGAGAAAAGAAAGCTCTCACAGCCCCACGTCACTCATTTTAGGATTTCTGGGCATTCTGGGTCCTTATGTCTCTTACCTCTTTTCCTTCGTGTTTCCTTTGGGAATAGTGAGGCAATGGGTAATTATCTTGGTTGTGGTTGGGTGCCCATGTAGCCAATCAATAAAATCATGAAACAAGTGAAACAACCAGCTCAAGGGGACATCAGGCACCAGTTTTGTGGTGTGAGTTCTTAGCCCCTTCCCCACCAAGAACAGTAGAATACCAGAGCCATAAAGATAGAAGGGGATCTACTTTCTTGGTTCTATATTAGTCTTTCACTTGCTATATACTTTCTGTGGTCACCAGAAAAGCTCTTTGGTATTTCATCTTGGTGTGGAGGTTATTTTAAATTCAAAAGATCACACTAACTTCTACCAAGCTGGCAATGGGGTAAAATAAAGACAATTGACTTTGGAGTCAGAGGAAATGAGTTCAAATTCCACCACTAACACTTTTCACTTGTGTGATCTTGGCAAGTCACTTAACCTGTCACCAGGGTCTCCTGGCAAAGAAGACAGAGTTGCACTATATGACTTGTAAGGGCCCTTTCAATTTTATGTCTGTGAATATAAGTAATAGATAGGCAATGTATTCAGCCATCAGTGGATAGAGTGCTGGACCCAGAGTTAAGAAGACCGGAGTTCAAATATGTCCTCAGACACTTACCTGTATAAGCCTTGGCAATTCACTTAATTGTTGTTTAACTGTTTGTCAGTTGTAAAATGAGGAAAATAATAGTATTTTCATAGGGTTTTGGGGAGCTCAGATGAGATAATATTTATAAAACGCCCAGTACAGCATCTAAAATGTAATAGATACTTAATAAATACTTCCCTTCTTCCTTCCACAGTCAAGCCAAGCTACTCACAGTAGCCCATTGTCACTGAAGGAATGTAGTAAGAGGGAATCAGGAAGCAGTGTTCTCTGCCATTCCAAAGAGAGGGCTGAAGAGCCCAGTTAGAGATTATTGTGATTATTTTTATTTGACCATTCAGGAGGTGAAGTATGTAATGGAACTGCAGTTTGAGGATTTTAGTTAAGGGAGCAGAGTTTCATCACTGAAGAGCCAGTTACCAGAATTAGAATTCATGTGGCTACAGAAGCTCAGGAAGACTGGACATGAAGGCATGGAAAAATTGCAATATGGATGATAGGAAGGAATGCTCACATCAGTGAGGTCAGTGATCTTTTAAATTCAACAAATATTCTCTGTCTTTGTCTATCTGTCTGTCTCTCTTACTACATTCCCACTTCTTCTTTTTTCCACCTCTCTCTTTCCTAGTAGCTTCTAATATAGGAACAATAAGAAGAAATGCTTTAGGCCTTTAGGTTAGGGAGAAGTAGGAGTAACAGCAGTAGCCTGCTATCATGGCTACCTTATCCTGTCAACTAGCCCTTTTATAAGTATGAACAATTGGCACTTTGTTTCTTCTGCCTATGATATATTTTATTCTCCTTTCTAAAATCAAAGAGAGAGTAAGAGGAAGGGAGGAGGGAGGCAGAGAGAAAGAAAGGAAAGAAAGAAGTGATGAAGGAAGGAAGGAAAGCAGAAAGGAAGAAAAGGAAGGAAGGAAGGAAGGAAAGAAGGAAGGAAGGAAGGAAAGAAGAAAAGAAGGAAGGAAGGAAGGAAGAGAAAGAAAGAAAGAAAGAAAGAAAGAAAGAAAAAAAAAGAAAGAAAGGAAAGCAAGGAGGGAAGGAAGGAAGGCAAGGAGGAAAGAAACAAAAGAAAGAAAGAAAAAGAAAGAAAGGAAGGCAAGGAGGGAAGGGAAGGAAGGCAAGGAGGAAGGCAAGGAGGAAAGAAACAAAAGAAAGAAAAAAGAAGGAAAGAAAAAGAAGAAAGAAAGAAGTAAGGAAGAAAAAGTGAAAAATAGTATATTTCAGTTGGTATTCAGCTGCCATCAGTTCTTTCTCTGGAGGTAGAGAGCATTTTTCATCATGAGTCCTTTGGGAATTGTCTTGGATCATTGTATTTTTGAGAACAGCTAAGTCATTCACAATGAACAAGTTACACCTTTGTGAGCTTTTGAAGGTTGGAAAAGGCATCAAAGGTAACCTTAGCTGGTAGTGGCTAGTAGTAGCAAAAGCTGAGTTCAGTGAGGTACCAGCTCTGAGGAGTGACTTTTTTGACCCAGCCCAGCAATGAATCAAATTGACAGCTAAGACACTGTATCCAACAAACAAGGGAGTGATTTATCCACCAGCTATGGCACAGCCAGAAGTGAACTTCATGGGGAATGGGGAATGTTTTATTTCAACTACTTTAAGTTTGAACCCACTCTTTTCAGATACTGAGGAGAAAGAGAAGAATGTCTCCTCATTCTGGAATGTTTTGATCCTTGTTATGCTTTTCCAGTAAATATACTTTTGTAAAAGCTAATTTATATTAATTGATTAGATGCAATTGGGAAGATGTTAACTGGTTATTGATTTAATGCAAACTCACTGAATGGGAGCTCAAGGGCAACAATAATAGCATTTCTAATCCTTAATAGGAAATTGACCAATGAAGTAGGAGTTCTCCCATTTTATAAGGAAAATTAACCATGCTAAAAACTAAAATGCTCTCAGTTTTCTCTCCTAGTTTCAGACACCAGGACTTTTTCCTATTAATCTCCACTGGGATGTAGTTTTATTCCTTTCCCTTTGCTCTCCATGCTTCTTTTGGTGTTCAGGGAGGCTGTGTATTTCTCTTTTTGTGTTTCTATCTAGGTATCGCTATCATTCCAGTAATGTTGTGTTCTTTTACTCTACATGAGGGTCAAACATACTTAAATATATAATTATATGAAATGCAAGATCTTAATATACTTAATCCTGCAATGTCCCACATCTCTCTCAGAAGGAACCCAATTATAAAATGAGAAAAAGAACTCTGAATTAGAAATTTAAGACATTAAAATTAGAAGGAAAGTATTTTGGTATGAGTATGAAGCAACGAATAGCTGACTTTGGGGTAGCTGAGTAGAAATAACACTGCATCTTGAGAAAGAATTCCTGAATTCATGTTCTGATTTTACAATTTCTATCCTTATCTGCAAAATTATAATAATGGTATTTTGCTTAGCTCACAGGGTTGCTAGGAGGAATCATTATATAATTGTTAATTACTATAAACCAAAGGAAGATATTCCTTTGGAAGTTTCTGACAAACACCTCTTTGCCTTATTAAAGGGGGAAGGAGAAAATGATTCAGTCCAATATAATTGGGTAAATTACTGATCAATTAAGGAGTATCTGATTCCTCTCTCTCTACATTTAGTAACAGTCTACTCAGCCACCTCAGAACAAATTATGCTTATTTCATTTTCCCATTAAAAAGCATAGTGTCTCAGTGTCTGAAGTGGGCATCTTGTCCAGATTACTAAGAAAAAAGAATCTCTTCCACAAAATTTTGGACAGTTTCTACCTGATATTTTCTAGTAATAGAGAGGGAGCAAACTACCTTTCAAGGCAACAAATTCCAGCTTAGGAAAGCTCTATTGTTAAGAAAATATTAAGAAAAAAATCACATTAAAATGATTGTCTTCTTGTAAATTCTATCCATTATTTCTCATTCTGTCCTCCAGTAGAATAAGTCCAATTCTTTTTCTATTTTATAGCCTCTCAAATACTTGAAGACAGGGATCATATCTTTCTAAATCTTTTCTCTTCCAGTTAAATTTTCCTATTTCTTTCAACTGACTCTGACATAGCATAGTCTTTATTCCCTTCAGCATTTGGTCTTGAACCAACATTTTTTATACTTTTTTTCATCTACTTCATTTCATCATACATCCTTTGAGGGCAGGGATCATAAGTTATTTAACTTTGTATCTTCCACAACAACACTTAATAAATATTCAGTAATTATTTATTGAGTAGTTATTTGCTAAGATGGTATGGATACTGGGTCTGGAATCAGAATAACGAGTTCAAACTCAGAGACTTGCAAACTGTATGACCCTGAGCAAGTCACTTAACCGTTTGCCTTAGTTTTGTCATCTGTAAATTTATCTGAAAAAAGGAAATGTCAAACCACTGTAATATGATTACCAAGAATATTCCAAATTGTGTCACAAAGAGTTGAGCACAACTGAACTAATAGACAACAATTATTTGTCGGATTTGTTTGAATTCTTTCCCCAAGCTAAATTATCCCAGGTCTTTTAATCCACACATCTGGTCTGCTATTCTGAGCTTCTATCTGAGAAGCTGTGTTGTGATTCCACATAATTTCTTCCTGAAAATCCTTTGCATTTGCACCAACGCTTCCCTAATAGAAAACTGCTTCTGAGGAACAGAAATTGCCTGCTATTCTACTAACTTATATTAACATGAGGAGTTTGATAAAATGAATGAAATTATAAGATAATGGGAAAGGTTCTAGATTTGAAATCAGAAGTTATGGTTTTGAATCCTGACTCTTCGATGGGCCCCTGTGAGATCTTGAGAGAAAAAAAAACATTTAAATTTTCTGGGCCACAGTTGCCCAAGTATAAAATGAGAAGATTAAATTAGATGAATCTTAGAAATCTTTTTTAAGTTAAAATCCTTAGATACTTGACCCATACTAGATGTGATGGAAGATATATTTAAAAGAAAAGATGGTATACATGAAAGTGGAGCCCCCAGAGAGAGAATGTTTCCACATTCACTACATAATTTATCTTTCTTTTTCTAGAGAAGAAGATCAAGAAAAATGCTACCAGAAGTGAAGGGTCATATCTCATATTGGGAATTTTTAATACTTCTTTTTAGAATCTTCTCATAGAGTCAAACATGATTTTGGCCAAATAATAGATATTCAGCCAATGCTCACGGATTACAAAATAACTAAAACCATATCTCAGCATTCATAGATAGCATAATATAATAGACATTGAACTAGGAACAAGAAAACCTATGTTTTGGATGTAACCCTGTCATAAACTCTGTGTGGTCTGAGATAAATTATCTTACTCCCTGAATGTCAGTTTCCTCTTATGTAAAAATGAAAAAATTTGGATTAGATAATCTCTTAGGTTCTTTTTCCAATTCTAACAATCTATGTCCTGATATTCTTCAATCTATATTCTGATTTTCTAATATTTCATTTCCTAAGGTCTCTTTCAGTTCTGACACTCTAAGATTATTGCACCATAGATATAGATCTGGAAGTTGCTCAGTAGACATGACTTCAAGACCTTTATTTTACAAATGAGGAAAAAGATGATTTTTAATGCTTTTAACTATTAAAAGAGAACCAGAGGTAGGTGATGTCTCCATGATCATCTAGATAGTAAATGCTAGAGGTCAGATCTGCACTTTGGTTTCTCTGACCCAAACTTTCCACTGTACAACACTGCTTCTAAAATTGGAGATAAAAATATAGTCTATTGATCATAGAATGATAGATTTATACTTGGAGGCAAGCAAGTTCAACCTCTTCATTTTACAGATGAGGGCAATGAAGGATAGGAAAGTTGAATGACACTTAGTAAATGTCTAAAGTTGTATTTTAAGCCAAATCTTTTTATATATTGTATGTAGCTGCTTCTCATCTGATTTATTAATATATTCTGTCTTCTAACATTTTATTTTCCAAGCTCTCTTCTAGCTTTAGACTTTTGAAGTCTATGTTCTATCAGTCTACTTTCTAAGACTTCCAGCATTCTATATTTCAACATTCTAAATTCTCAATATCTATGGAATTAAATGGAATTTTAACACTCTCAATATAGATAACACTCCACCTGTCCCTTCCAGCTTTAAGAGCCTAGAAGTCTAAATTCCTTCCTTCTACAGCACCAGTTCCAGGGATTAATAACAGAAAGGACCTGGAGGCCTGGACTTTTTGATTAATTGTGGAATGTGCTGATTGCTCCTGAGCACCCCAAAACATTCCTTATCATTTGGTCTCACAGCTTCTTCTTTTTTTTCTTTTTCTTAACCTTAATATTTTTATTCTTGATTTCTCTGACATCTTTCCAATGGTCTCAGTCACAGACCATTGCCACCATTCTTTTTGATGTAAAAATAATCTTTTGTGAGTTTTTCCAAGCACATGTTTTGTTTCCTCAGTTGAAACATAAAAGGGTATAAGGAATTGTTCTCCTTTTTCTCTAAAATATTTTCCTTTATGGAAAAAAAAAGGAAAAACAAGAGGGAGGGGGATTAGAGATCCAACAGATGCATGCATAGACAGATTAGAATCTTAACCAAGATCAGAGAATTAGATCAGAGAATATTTATTGAATTACTTCATATTCCTACTGGATTGTGTTGAATGGTGAACAGTAAAGGGACACAACCATCTATCAGACACGATCCTTGCCCTTGAGTTTTGTTTCTTTTGGGGGAGGGAGAATAGAAGCAGACAGATAGACAGACACTGAGACAGAGACAGATAGACAAAGACATACAGAAAGAGAAATACAGAAATAGAGGTATAGAGAGACAGACACAGAGATACAGAGAAAGAGACAGAAAAAGAAATGCACAAAGATACAGAGACAGAATGAAAGAGACAAAGAGAGGAAAAAGAGAGGAGATAAAGAAAGAGAGAAATAGAGAGACACACAAAGACAGACAGAGAAAGAGTGACAGAGAGACAAAGAGAGAGATTCACAGAGACAGAGAGAGAGAGAGTGACAGAGCTAGAGACAGAGACACGCAGACAGAAACAAAGAAGAGAAGCATAAACAGATACAGATAGAGAGACAAAGAGAGAGAGACGCACACAGAGAGAAACAGAGAGACAGAAGCAGTCAGAGACAGCAAGAGAGACAGACAGAGAGACAGACACAAAGAAAGAGACAGACACAAAGAGAAAAAAAGACAGAGACTGAGTCAGAAGCAGAGGCAGAGGCAGAGGCAGACAGGCAGAAACAAAGTTAGTTTGGGGTGAAGAAGTTATAATCATCTCCTAATTCTTTTTCTCCTTAAAGTTAAAACAATGCTTTGGGTTTTTTTCCCAAAGCACATTAAGGTAAATGCTCAAGATAGTAACAGCTTCATTTTCCAGGCAAGGGAAACAAAGCTTGAGAACAAATTACTGTTTTGTCCAAAATGGTACAGCTCAGAAAGCTAGAGTAAAGATATGAATGGAAGTCTTCTGATACAAAATCCTTGCTTTATTCCTTACATAATACAAGATCTTTTCAGTTAATTTGGAAAGAAGGCAGAGAAATGCATTAGATTAGAATTTGACAGATCAGAGTTCTAATACCAACAATGCCTCTGCTGTGATAGTATTGCTGTGCAATCTTAGGAAGATCACTTCTCTTCTTTGGGCCTCAGTTTTTTCCCCTGTAAAGTGAAAGATCGAGCCAGATGCTTTCCAAGGTCATTTCCACTTCCAAAAGAATATGATGTTGTATTTACACATTTAGCAATTTCAGATTAATGTAAGACAGCAAGTATATTAGAGGCTGTGTCTCACACTATAAGAACTGGAAACATTCGGGGAAAGGGGAGATCAATGTTATGTGAGTCATAATAATAATGAAGGTCAGAGTTGAGGGTTTTGAAGCTTTATCTTTCAGAGGTTAACATGCTATCTATGCTTCCAAAATACCTTTCGTAATTTATAAAAATAGATTAATTTATAATCCACAAAATGGAGAGAAAATAATTACTTACCTGTCAGTCTCACATAATAAAAGTATTTTCTAAAAAAAAAAGCAAGGTATTCTATGTGAATAAAACAGAGAAAGAAGAAATTAATGAATTAGACATGAAACTAAAAAAACTAAAAAAACAACAAATTAAGCCCCTCCAACCAAATATCAAATTGCAAATTGTGAAACATAAAGAAGAGATTAATAAAATAGAAAATAAGAAAACTATTAAATTAATAAAACTGTTTTGATTTTATGAAAAAATGAAATGAAATTTTGTTAAATTTGGTTAATTTGATCAGAAAAAGGAAAAGAAAAAACCAAATCACCAGCATCAAAGATGAAAAGGATGAAGTTATCACCAATGCCAAAGAAATTAAAGCAATAATTAGGAACTATTTTGCCCAATTGTATGGCAGCAAGTCTGACAATCTAACAGAAATGGATGACTATTTATACAAATATAAATTGCCCATGTTAACCAAAGAGGAAATAGATTGCTTAAATAGTCTCATTTTAGAAAAAGAAACTGAACAAGTCATTAATGAACTCCCTAAGAAAAAAATCTCCAGGAGCAGATGGATTCATAAGTGAATTCTACCAAACACTGAAAGAACAATTAATTCTGCTACTATGTAAATTAGGAAAAATAGGTTGAGCCCTGCCAAATTCTTTCTATTGACACAAACATGGCATTGACATATAAACCAGGAAGAACCAAAACAGAGAAAGAAAATTACAGACCAATCTTCTGAATTAATATTGATGTAAATTTAAATATATATATATATTAGCAAAGAGATTACAGCAACTTATCAGCAGAATAATACACTATGACCATGTGTAATTTATATGGGAAATGCAGGGCTGGTTCAATATCAGGAAAATTATTACCATAATCAATCATATTATTTTGTCTGATAAATAAAACCAACAGAAATCATATGATAATTTCAATAGATACAGAAAAAACTTTTGATAAAATACAGCACCCAGTCCTATTAAAAACACTAGAAAGTATGGGAATAAAGAGAACTTTTTAAAAATAATGAGCAATTTCTATCTAAAAAAAACAGCAAACATTATTTGTAATGGAGAGAAGCTGGATGCATTCCCATTAAGATCAGGGATGAAACAAGGATGCCCATTATCACCACTATTATTCAACATTGAAATAGAAATGTTAGCTTTAGCAATTAAAAAACAAACAAACAAACAAAAAGAAATTAAAGGAATTAGAATAGGCAAGAAAATAAAATTATCACTCTTTGCAGATGATAATAATGATATACTTGGAGAATCCTAGAAAATCATCCAAAAACCTACTGGAAATAATTCACAACTTTAGCAAAGTTGTAGGATATAAAATAAACCTACACAAATCATCAGCATTTCTATATATTACTGAGAAAGTCCATCAGCAAGAGATAGAAAGAGAAATTCCATTTAATATTATTATAGACAAAATAAAATACTTGGGAGTCTACCTGCCAAGACAAACCCAAGAACTATATGAGCACAATTACAAGATGTTTCTCATACAAATAAAGTTAGATCAAAACAATTGGAAAATTATCAATTGTTCATGGCTGGGCCAAGCTAATATAAAAATGACAATTCAGTCTAAATTGGTCTATTTGTTCAGTGCCATACCAACCAAACTACGAAAGCAATATTTTATAGAACTAGAAAAAATAATAACAAAATTCATCTGGCAGAACAAAAAATCAAGAAAATGAAGGGAATTAATGAAAAAAAAATACAAAGGACAGTGGCTTAGCAGTTCCAAATCTAAAACTATATTATAAAGCAGCAGTCATCAAAACCATTTGATGGTTAAGAATTAGAGTAGTAAATCAGTGGAACAGATTAGATACACATGACACAATATTCAATCTAGTATTTGATAAACCCAAAGACCCCAAGTTCTGGGATAAGAACTCATTATTTGACAAAAATTGCTGGGAAAACTGGAAAATAATATGTCAGAAATTACACATAGATCTACATCTTACACTCCATACCCAAATAAGGTCAAAATAGATACATGATTTGGGCAAAAAATATGATATTGTAAAAAAAAAATAGGAGAACAAGGGATAATTTATCCATTAGATCTTTGGAGAAGGAAGAAGAACTAGAAAACACTATGAAAGGTAAAACTGACAACTTTGTTTTATTTATTTATTTATGAAAAAATGAAAAATTTTTATTTATGAAAAAATGAAATGAAATTTTGTTAAATTTGGTTAATTTGATCAGAAAAAGGAAAAGAAAAAAATTAAAATAAATTAAAATAAAAAGGTTTTACACAAACAAAATCAATAGAACCAAGATTAAAAGGGAAGTACAAAGCTGGGGAAAAATCCTTACAACCAGTATTTCTGATAAAGGTCTCATTTCTAAAATATATAAAGAACTGTGTTAAATTTATAAGAATACAAGTCATTTACCAATGGATAAATGGTCAAAGGATGTGAACAATTTTCAGATATTGAAATAAAGCCATTAATAGTTAAATGAAAAAAAGATCTAAATCACTATTTATTACAAAAATGTAATTAAAACATCTCTGAGGTACCCCTTCGCACCTCTCAGATTGACCATCAAACTGTGCATATCCTTTGACCTAGCAGTGCTATTTCTGAGTCTGTATCCCAAGGAAATCATAAAGGAGGGAAAAGCACCCATATGTGCAAAAATATTTGTAGCAACCCCTTTGTGGTAACAAAGAATTGGAAAAGGAGTAGATGCCCATCAATTAGGAAATGGCTGAACAAGTTGTGTTCTATGAATGTAATGGAATATTATTGTTCTATGATAAATGATGAATAAGCTGATTATAGAAAGGCCTGGGAAGATTACATAAACTGATGTTGAATGAAACAAGCTGAACCAGGAATACATTTTACACAATAACAGCAAGAATGTACAGTGATTAACTATGAAAGGCTTGGTTTTTCTCAGTGGTCCAGCGATCTAAAGCTGAGTCTATAAATCCCAAAATATTTTAGACAGAAAATGTCATCTGCATCCAGAAAAAAACTAAGGAGACAGTGTACATCAACACATGCTATGTTTACTTCTTTCTGTTTTTTTCTCTCTTCCATGGTTTTTCTCTTTTGTTCTGATTTTTCTCTCCCAACATGATTCACAAAGCAATGTATGTTATAAATAAATAAAAAAATTAAATCAAATTAAAAAAGAAAAGAAAAACAAGCTATTGTCTCATATAAGTTGGAAAGCAAGATTCAGATTTAACTTCTAACTCTGTTACTTACTATCTTTGTGACTTTGAAGAAATAATTTACCTTCTCTGGACCCTACCATTATTATACCCAGCATTTAGAAGAGTTGTATACTGTTTTACAAATATTTCATCATTTGCTCCTCAAAACAAATCTTAGAGGTAAGTGTTTTTATTATCACTGTTTTATAGATAAGTAAGCTGAACCGGCTTGCCATGGTTGCACAGTCACTAAGCATCTAAGATAAGCTTTGAACTCAAGTCTTGCTTATTCAAAGTACTGTGCTCTATCCACTGCATCACTTAACTGCCCTGAACATGAGAATGGTAATATTTCTTCTCCTCAGTTGTGAGGATGAAGTAAAAGAACACATAAAACATTATTTTTGAAGGCTAGATTATTTTATTATTTGGGGGAAATAGAAGTAGAACTAGAAAACTTTGTAAAATAGAAGTTGATTAAATTATAAGTATATAGAATAATATAATAGATAATGGATAGATAAAAATGAACTGTATAATTACAACAGAGATTTTTTTTTAAGATAATGACTACATCTAAAGCACCTGAAATTAAATTGTTTATTTTAGTTGTTTATTTCTTCAGTGGCTTCCCATTTCATGTGAAATTAGAATTGGGGAGCATCCAGGCCTGTGATCTTACAGGTACAGGAAACTTGCAGTTGAGGGAAATCTCTCTTTTGATATAGATTTCAAAGAGTTCCTAGGGGCCACTGAAAAATAACTGTACTTAGGGTTAAGTAATAATTACAACAACAACAATAATAATTAGAATTTATATAGCATTCTAAGATTTGCAAAGTATTTTAAAAATATTAACTCATTTGATCCTCACAATAGTCCTGGAAAGTAGATATCAATATTTCCATTTTAAAGTGGAGAAAAGTAAGGCAAATTATAAGTGCATTCTTCTCCTTTTCTTCTCCTCTCCCTTTCCCCTCCTCCTCTCCCTCTTCTCTCCTCTCTTCTCTTTCCCTCCTCTTCCTCCTCTCCTCTTCTTCTACTCCTTGTGCTTCTCTTCTTTCTTTTCCTTTTCCTTCTCTTTCATCATCATTATAATCATCATCATCATCATCATCTTCTTCTTCTTCTTCTCCTTCTCCTTCTCCTTCTCCTTCTCCTTCTCCTTCTTCTTCTTTTATTCCTCATTTTCTTCCTCCTTTTCCTCCTCTTCCTCCTCCTCCTTCTCTTCTTCTTCCTTATCTTTTTCCTCTCCTCTCCTCCTCAATGGCTCCTTCTCTCTTCTATCTCTTTCTGTGTATCTTTCTGTCTCTCTCTGTATCTGTCTCTCTATCTTTCTCTCCTCTGTTTAAATTTTATATCAACTTTCCCAAGGTTGGTAAACCTTAAAGTGCTATGTATATATGAATGGATGAATGGGGGGGAGGGAGGGGGACCATATTTTCCAGCATTTATTTTGTTTAATCACTAAATACCAAGGATACAGATCTAAAAATAAGACAGTTCAAACTCTCTAGATGCTCACTTTAATTGGGGAATGCCAGCTTGAAATGCAAAGTTCAGTTCTGGTATAATGGAAAGAGGTGGATCTGGGGGCAGGGAACCTGGGTTCAAATTTCTGTCCTATCAATTACTAGATATGTTGTCCATGGCAAGTCAAATGGCCTCTCCAAGTTTCCCAATAATACTTTCCCTCTCTCTTCCTCCCTCCCTCCATCATGAGGCAAAATAGTTTGTCAACATAGAAGTACCACAAAAATGCGAGCCATTGGCATCTGCAGAATGAAGATGAAAAGTTATATTTAGACTGCCTATTCCATAGAATTACTGGAAGGTTCAAATAAGGTAATGAAAGCGAAAGTGTTCAGTAAACTAAATTCTAACTAAATGTAAGCTGTGACTGTCCTAAGGTATTCTTTAAATGTTTTCCACGGAATCCTAAATTGGCAGAAGAAAAAGGCAGTTTACAATAATATAGGGGTATATTTGGTCCATGAACAAATAGTCCTAGATCTCTAGGCAAAGAATTGTGACAAACCCTCCATCTTTCTGGTTGAGGTAGACTTCTGAAGGTATTAGTGAACTCATTCATTTCTTAAGTTTCTTCTCATCAACAAATGTTGCAGTCTTTACAAACTGTTAAGTCATTAGAGTTGATAGCGACAATAATTATCTAATTTAGCATGGTTCAGTATCCTTGATCTAATCTTACAAGATGCTTTGGGACAGAACCTGAAACAAGGTACTAAGTAGAACTAATTGATACAATGCTTGTGTTTACACTTTTACTCATTGGAGTTCAGAAGTGTGGGAGATTCACAAAGTAAACTTTGTAACTTTGTGAATTCACACCTCCCTTGAAGCTCTTAGGGCCAGAGAGCACTATGGGAGAAAACCCATAATCCTGCTCTCTGATATATAAGAAGAAAGCAGAGGCCCAATTGGAGAGAGATTCATTCCATTTTCCACTTGGCTGGCTGGTGGCAGAAGAGAGTTCAGTTTAAGATTGAGAGGGGAGCGTTAAGTGAGTTCAGCCAGAAGCCCTCTCTGAGTGAGGAGTTTTACTTCGGCACATTGACTGGGGTTGGAGAGGAGCATTCTGGGAGATTGAGAGCCAGAAGCCCTCTCTCAGAGACAAGACAGATTCAACTTGGTGCTGGCTGGAGGCTGAACAAAGCAGAAGCAGAAGCAAAGGACAAAGCTGCAAGAGTTCTTGGAACCAAGCAGAGAGAGAGGCCTCTAAACTAACTGGGCTATATTGGATACAATAAAAGATCTGAACTTTTATCACCTGGCTGCATTTGGGGTAATTATTGATCTGAAGTGATACTAAGGCTGCCTCCAGAAAACCTCCCAGAGAAACCAACCCTCTTTCTCCTAGAGAGAATCATCTCACTATATTTTAAAAGAAGAAAAAGAATACTACAAACAAACAGTTTGAGAGGACAGGACTTGAGCTGCTGGCATCAACCCCAAAGAAAAACTAATTGAACATGGTTATGACAACTTGCCTTTCTTTAACACTTTAAGATATACAGAGTGGCCTTCACTGCACCAGGGGGAGGCAGATGTTAACAACATTCCTATTTAACAGGTGTGGAAACTGAGCAAAGTAGGGTTATGAAATCACAGAGTTGTCAGAGACCTCAGAAGCCAGAACCAGTCCACGGTGTTCTTCAGCAAATTCCTTGTTATGGCAAACCAGAAAAGAGTTCATCCAGCCTTCACTTAAAGAGCTCAAAATCACTTACATTATCTTATCTGCATCTACTACTTCTTAGACAGCATAATTTAACTTTTGAATAATGCTAATTACAAGGTAGTCTTTTTCTATTGGCTCCTAATGACTCTAGGATTTCAGCTCTGTGTTTATGACTTTTTGCAATCTGGCTACAGCTGATCTTTACAATTTATTTCACATAGTTCTGATTCAATCACTTTGAATTCCAGTTAAATTATCTTACTTTCTGTCCCCTGAAACTGACATTTCATCTCTCACCTCCAAATGTTTGTATATGTTTTCCCATAAGCCTCCAATTTCCTCACCAACAGCATTTGGAATTCATAGTTTCCTCCAATTTATTCTTTTATAAAAATTGGAATGTCTTAATAGACCACAACTCAGTATAATTTATCTTGATAAATTATGTGTATGTGGCACATACACATACACAAAATAAAATGTATGTGGGAGTCAAAAAAATTAATGAGATCTTAGGTTAGATTAAAAGAGGCATAACTCCCTAGAAGTAAGAGGAGTTATTTCCATTGTTCTTTGATTGGGTCAAGCTAAATCTGAAGCATAGTGTTCAGTTCTGGATGCTAAATGTCATCTCCTACTGGAAGTCTTTCCTAAAAGTTCTGGTTTTTAGTGTATCCTCCTGCTTCAAGATATATCACAAATTATATTCACATACATTATATTCATTTACTTTCTTGCTTCTTCTGATCCACTTTAACATTTGCATCCCCAGCATTTAGCATTAGAATTTACACAAATTCAAATGACTTTCTCCTAGTCACACATCACAAAGTGTCAAAACTCAGATTCTATCCCAGAAATAGGCTGATTCTAACTCCATTATACCAAATTGTTTCCCATCGTAGATAAATTAGAATAGATTAGGATTTGAGATCCTGACAATACCCAAAGAGATGGAAAGTCAAAAGCAAATAAATCAAATGATTAGAAATTATTTCTGGGGTCAGAAAGCTGAAGGTATTGAGGTACTTCTTTTCTTTTACGAGATCTCTCTGCTCTAAATCAGAGGCATGGATTGGGCTTGGTTCAGTCCTGGTAGAACCTAACTCTACTAAAAGGAATTTGGCTCCCTTTTCACATAGTTTCAGCTTAATTATACCCATCATAAACCCATATCTTAGTACTTTCAGAACAAATTATCTAATGGTAAGGTTTTGGGTGATATGCAGAGTTTCTCCTAAAAGGGAGAAGCAGAAAGATGCCCAGTGTAAATTATCAAATATTGGACAAGTAGCTTAAATCCAACATTTAGAGAAAAATGTTAAGCATAAATCATTCACTCCCAGTGTGCATTAACGGAATTATTTTAATCAGATTTAAGTTACTTAATAGTTATATTAAGTGCAACTGTGGTTGCAACATACTGAGAGATGGATACTTAAACCTCATGGGAAAATAAAGCAATTTTTAGAACTAGTAATTAGGTATGCTATATGTCATCTTTCTCTATATTGACCAAACAACTCCCAGTACTTTCCTGCTGATAAGAAAGTTAGGCTTGGGTCAATTGTTTTGTTTGCTGTTTTTTTATCAAAAGTGTTGGAGTAGATGCCAAGAATTTCTCTTTTTTTTGGTCATTCAGTTCCAGTTCAATGGGACCTTTGTATCTCTCAAACTCATAGGGTAATTTCCAAGCCTATTACAGGCCGGCCCTATTTCCTCACCTACTCAGGAAAGAATGCAAGAAGGTAAAAGATGCAGTTATAAGCCCAGGAGCAAGCTCGATTAATTGAGTTCATGTTCCTTGTGGGAACGATTGATGGTGAGAAAAAAATCTTCTCTCATTCTCATTTATAATAAATCAACAATTACAGCAGCCTACTTGCCATGAGAATCCAAAATGGTTGAGGCAGAAACTGTTTTTTTAATCGATATCACCCTGCTGTCAGAGAGAATGACCAAAGGACCATTCAAGGCTTGCCATATCACACTAACATGATGTTCTTTCCCAGTACTAAAGCCCCTACAGAACTTGAAGTGGATTTCAAAGTTTCCCTGTAATTGACTGAACCAGGAAGGGTACGCCCGAGGGATTGGATTTGTTTTACTCTTCTCCTAATTAAACATGCTCTGGCTTCACTTAATTTGCTAGAGATATTTAGGAAATTACCCTATCTTCATGTGCTACCCCTAAGGACAATATGGTACAATTCTTAAGACTCTACCCAAAGTAACAATCTTTAGGAAGGACCCAGACAGCTGGTGAATCTAAAAAGTCATAATTTTCCTTGAAAACAAAGTTATTCAAGTTAACAGCTAACCATTTTACAAATGTTAGCAGAGGCTACTGCTTGCCTAGTTAAGAAGGGTCTGTCCAACTAAGTGAATAGGAAAAAAGGAAAATAAAATGAAAATGAAAATTTAATGAAATGATCAATTAATAAAAGGAGAAAAAGAAAAACTACAAAAACGAAGCTTTTCATCTCATATAAATTCTAGCTGTAAATAAATTATTCAAATATCTGCACCCAGAGAGAGGACTGTGGGAACTGAGTATGGATCACAGCAAAATATTTTCAATTTTTTTGTTGTTGTTTACTTATATTTTGTTTTCTTTCTCATTTTTTACCTTTTTCATCAGATTTTTCTTGTGCAGCATGGTAATTGTGGAAATATATACAGAAGAATTGTACATATTTAACAGATATTGGGTTACTTGCCATCTACAGGAGAGGGTGGAGGAAAGGAGGGAGAACAAGATTGGAACATAAAGTTTTACAAGGGTGAATGTTGAAAATTATCTATCTATCTATCTATCTGTTTTGAAAATAAAAAGCTTTATTAAAGAAACTCTTTAACTTGTCACTTAAGGTGAGATCACATGCAATTTATCTTTCCAGACTCATTTCCTATTATTTTTCTTCATATTCTCTTAATTCCTGTCAACTTACCCATTGACTTTATCCTCATGTCCTTTAGTACTTCTGTGAATTTGCTAACGCAATATTCTTCCTTCCCATCTTTGGATATTGAAATAATTCCTTCTTCTTTAAAGATCAGGATGCCACCTCTTCCTTGAAGCACTCCTTGATCTCCCCCCAAATGAAAGTGCTCTCTTCATCATGAATTTTTACTAGAGTGATTTTTCTGGATTTTCCTTTTGACTTAACACATTTGGACTTGACCCCGTGTGGATTTATCTTTTGACTATGCTTATGTATTACAAAAGATTTTCTTAGTATGGCAGAAACTAGACATTGAGCCACACTTAACACCGCACACCAAGATAAAGTCATAATGGGTTCATGACTTAGGCATAAAGAATGAGATTATAAATAAATTGGAAGAGCATAGGATAATTTACCTCTCAGACCTGTAGAAGAGGAAGGAATTTATGACCAAAGAAAAACTAGAGACCATTATTGATCATAAAATAGAAAATTCTGATTATATCAAATTGAAAAGTTTTTATACAAACAAAACTAATGCAGACAAGATTAGAAAGGAAGCAATAAACTGAGAAAACATTTTTACAGTCAAAGGTTCTGATAAAGGCCTCATTTCCAAAATATATAGAGAATTGATTAATTTATAAGAAATCAAGCCATTCTCCAATTGATAAATGGTCAAAGGATATGAACAGGCAATTCTCAGATGAAGAAATTGAAACTATTTCTAGCCATATGAAAAGATGCTCCAAATCATTATTTATCAGAGAAATGCAAATTAAGACAATTCTGAGATACCACTACACACCTGTCAGATTGGCTAGAATGACAGGTAAAGATAATATGGAATGTTGGAGGGGGTGTGAGAAAACAGGGACACTAATACATTGTTGGTGGAATTGTGAATATATCCAGCCATTCTGGAGAGCAATTTGGAACTATGTTCAAAAAGTTATCAAACTGTGCATTCCCTTTGATCCAGCAATGTTACTACTGGGCTTATACCCCAAAGAGATACTAAAGAAGGAAAAGGGACCTGTATGTGCCAAAATGTTTGTGGCAGCCCTGTTTGTAGTGGCTAGAAGCTGGAAAATGAATGGATGCACATCAATTGAAGAATGGGTAAATAAATTGTGGTATATGAATATTATGGAATATTATTGTTCAGTAAGAAATGACCAACAAGATGATTTCAGAAAGTCCTGGAGAGACTTACATGAACTGATGCTGAATGAAATGATCATTATATACTTCAACAACAATACTATATCATAATCAATTCTGATGTAAGTGGCCATTCCAACAATGAGAGGAACCAAATCAATTCCAATAGAGCAGTAATGAATTGAAGCAGCTACACCCAGTGAAAGAACTCTGGGAGATGACTATGAACCATTACATAGAATTCCCAATCCCTCTATTTTTGTCCGCCTGCATTTTTGATTTCCTTCACAGGCTAATAGTACATTATTTCAAAGTCCCATTCTTTTTGTACAGCAAAATAACTGTTAGGACATGTATACTTATATTGTATTTAGTTTATACTTTAACATATTTAACATGTATTGGTCATTCTGCCATCTGGGGGAGGGGGTGGGAGGAAGGAGGGGAAAAATTGGAACAAAAGGTTTGGCAATTGTCAATGCTGTAAAATTACCCATGCATATAACTTGTAAATAAAAAGCTACAATAAAAAAAATTAAAACTACATAAAAAAAAGTTTTCCTCTCCTCTCCTCTATTTTTAATAGGTAGAACAATTGTAAGGGAAAGGAAGTTAGCAATAATGATAAAAAAAATGAAGGCCACTAAAACATTTTTAAATATATAAAAGACAATAGAAGGAAACAAAGAAAAGCAGGATAGTTTTGAAAGTAACTTGAAATGTATTATATACTTCAAAATGACAAAATGGTATGACAGGGAGATGTATACAATGTTCGTTTTTGTATTCTGCTGTGTATCTGAAAATTATTTGGAAGAAACGTTTGAATTCAGAAAAAAAACAATAAAAAAAATTAAGTGGGGGTAGCTAAATGGCACAGTGGATACAGTGCTGGTCTTGAAGTCAGGAGGACCTGAGTTCAAATCCAGCCTCAGACACTTAATACTTCCTAGCTGTGTGACTCTGAGCAAGTCACTCAACCCTGATATCTCAGAAAAAAAAAAAAAAACATAAAAAAAAGTGCCCAGAGGTTTTCAGGTGATATGATCAACAAAACTGAGAGCCATATGTATATATTTTTTGATGTGCAAGTACTCTCTTAACCTCTCCAGAACAGGACTTAAACACCAGAGGTAAAGCAATTTCTACTATCTCTATGATCTATGCCCCAAGAATCCAAAGTAAAAATTTCTTGAACTAACAAAAGAAGCTAATCCTAACTATTAAACTCACACAACAATTCTTACTCCATTGCCCACCAACTCTGGGGGCTGCACAATTGTCCCAAAGGCTAGCAACGGAATGAAAATCTACATCACTTCCCTTTCCCAAGACCTCACAGATCCAAATAGCAGAAATTTGCTCAAGTTTCAATAGCAGTGAGGAGCAAGGTGGTAGTGAATGGTATTGATTGGATGAAGTATTTCTCAATATTGAGTCACATGATCCCTGTTTCCAGAACTGGGACCCTGGAGAGGTGATTTGATCTCTGGAGGGATGAACTTCGAACCCTGAGATACGGGATGTTGCAGGAAATGACATGACCTATGGAGGCAGCCAGCATTAGTGATCATTGGTCAAGGATGGTTATTCTTTTAGTCTATCCAATGAGAAAGCTCAAGTCTTTTGCTTTTAAATCCTGGACAAGCCAGAAACTGGCCAGATTCCAGGAACACATAGCAGGGTTGGGATGGCTCCCAGGTGTGTCTGGGCCTCTGCCTGTAGGGATTAAATAAATGCTTTCTCTTTGTACCTGATGATATCTCTGATTGTTAATTTGGGAAAGAGGGTCTAGCACTCAACCTGTCCCACACAGTAGCAAGGGAATGTTAACATTCTGAGCCACAATAGAGCTTGTCCACATAATGAAGTTAACAGAGAGAACTGGAGCATGACACACCTGTGGGGAGGGGTGAGCCAGTGTGGCATTCCATTAAGTCTGAGAGAAGGAATCCATCATCCACCTGGGGCCAATCCTGCTCCCCCAGTGATCTCTTGGAGTAGACACCTAACTGGGGGAATTGTAAATTACTCATCTTGGTTTTGAGGATAGCTTCAAGATCCAACCCTGGTTATAAGGGCCAAATGAGATAAAATATATAAAATCATTATAAGGCACAAAATATTATTTAAATATCAAATATTGTAAGTGTTAGTATAATCTGGGTTTTGGTCCAAGCCTAGATTACTTAAGGTAGACTGTATCAGTTACACAGTCAGAATTCTGTCTTTAAAACTTCCATGGCTGGAAGAATCTCATTTTTTTCTTTATAGTGGCATCCTAGGATGAAGTTCTCATTTCTACAACAACAGGGGCTAGTACAAGCAGTAGAAATGCTCTACTCCAGTGGGCATTAGCAGAGAAAGCCTGAATGACTGTAAACAATCCTGAAACTTTGGTACCCCTAGAGGCAATTTGGGAGGAGCACAAATGGTCTCATCTCAAGTGAACTTTTAATTTACAGTCCCAACTCAGGTGGCGGTCTCCAGTAACTCACTATATCCAAGAAGAAAGCCAAGTTATGATGTCAAATCCCCAAGATTATAGTTCCCTTATAAAAGATCTGCTCATATTGTAGATCCTCAGTAACTCCTTTTAGGATGCTAAATCCCTTTTAGGGTTATCTCACCAGTTAATGACATACTCCTGCCTCATGGGATTTTTCTTCTTGTTATAAATAACTCCTTTTGAAATTTAGCCTGCTCTTAGCAGTGTAATAAAATCTTTGCCCCTTGATTTGGAAGTCTCTGCCTACAAATTCTTTTGAGACAATCTTGACATTGGCCTGTCATTCCAATATACTTTTGGGGTCCAACACCCCATAACAATAGTGCAGCTTTTCCTTTTCCTTTAGATCTCATGGCCCCAGGATACAAATTTGGCATCTTGGGCTGTTTCTTTTGTCTTGTTCAGTTTCAAATTCAGGGACTGCAGTGTAAGGAGAGAATGTAGAATCCAGCTGGGTTCAGTTTTATTTTCCCTATAGCCAGAAGCCCCAGGAGCTTCAGCCATCACAATACTGATCTGAGAATTCTAGATAGGATGTTTCTGCCAGCTGATAAGGGAAACCGTGCAAAGGCCAGTGTCCCTGGACATAATCCCAAAGGGTTTTGGATTTGGAACTTGGTGGGATTGGAACTAAGTGCTAAAATTTGTCCATCTTCCCGCCTCAGAAACCACAGGAGATGTAGGAGGCATTATGCCTCTGAAGAATTAGGGAGAAAGTTTGTATTGTATTTGTTTCTTGCTATAATTTTGAAGTAAAGATTCTTTTGTAAAAATTAATTTAATTGTTAAGTGGTTAAATGGAACTGAGGTCCTACGGATCCCTAAAATTGGGGGGGACATAATTGTTGGTGGCTTGAGATAAAAGTAGAGATAAGAGAGATCCCTAATTCCCTCGAGGTATCAGAAAATCCTAATGAGAGAATGAAGTGTAGCTCACCTGAGCTTTAACTAATAAGGTTAGAGTAGTCACTATTATAATGAGGTAATCAGTTTTCTTGTCATTAGTGTTTAGTTAGAAACTGGATGGCCTGCTATCTGGGATATGATGGGAGAATTATTTGTACTGGGGCAAGATTGGAATAGATGACTTTTAATTCCTTTTAAATGTGTGATTAACAGACTCAGTGGACCAGAATGGACCAGAGAGGTCATTAGAGAGAAAAGTCACAACATGTCTGCTGAATTCCAAGGATCCTTCTGCTTCTTCATCTTATTGCTTATTATTCGAAATTACCAGTTTCAACTTTCTTTAGAGGTGTCCTGATAACCCTTGGGATATTGGGCTCTATTTAGAAAGGAACATAGCACCTAACACAAAATGGCCTCTGGCCATGAGTATCAGAGATCACATCCCACTTGGAAAGAATGCTAAAATTCTTTGTATGCTCTAGAATCTTAGGGATAGATCCAAAATGATTAATCTACATATGAGTAAGCTGAGAGTCAGAGGGTGAATATATCAACAAACATTTATAAGTGTATACTATTTTTGTTCTATCCTAAGCTCTAAAGTTACCAAAAAAAAAAAAAAAAGGAATAGAAAAAGAAAAGGAAAAATAAAGGCAAAAACAAGAAAGCCCATCCCCTCAAGGAGATTATATTCCAGTGGTGCTAGCCATCTGATAAACAATAATATATACAAGATAAATATAGGGTACACAATAGGTGCTCTCAAAAGAGAAAATACTACTACCTGAGATGAAGGGCAGAGTTATGGACAGGCTGGGAAAAGTCTCCTCCTCTTGTGCCACAGTTCTCTTGTATTATCTGACTCAGTTTCCCTAATTATCCTGACTCAATTTACCTAAATTGTCCTGCCTCCATTTCCTTGAATTGTGACCTAATTGTTCTGGTCAATCCTGCAGCCACTCTCCCTCTTAATCAGAATATTTGATGAGGATAAAAGAACTTATATTTTAGAATATCAGAATGCCTTCCCCCAACCCAATCTATCAGAATATCAGATACCATCTTATCAAGATGCCTCCCCTATCTCCGGGGTTCCTCCCCCCATTATGTCATCCCCTCTCCGATGGCTCCCCCCACCCTGCAGAGTCCCATTTCTGCTCTTAGCACCCTGACTCCACTCCTGCCTCAATCTATCCCCTGAGTCTGAGCCACATGTATATATGTCATTGAGAATTCACATTGTTGGCTGGATTCTTGGAGAAGATAGTCTCATTCAGCCCTGGGACCAAACAATGGATCCATTTGGTCCCAGTAAATCTCTCCCTTTCAAACAAATTATTAAATACTCTCTAATCTCTGTTGCCTCAGTTTCTCTGGCATTACACTCTAAAAGGTGGATTTGAGGGATTGAAATCCCTAAATTACCCAAGAAGTTATGTAGGTGACCAGATCTTCTGCCTTTTCTCTTATTCTAGTGGTTCTTCACTACTCTCTATTTAAGTCTCTAAGACTGTACCAGGAGGAACTATTGGTTCATTATTGAGATGTAAATGTCCATTGAAAAGACATAAAGCAGCTACATTTCAGGAATCAAAGTGAAACAAACAAACAAACAAACAAAAACTTCTTATTTTTTTTACCTATTGTATTTTCACCTTAAACTCTTCTCCCTTACTTTTTTAAATGCCACTTTTTGTTCTATTGAATTCATATCCTTCAGATTTACACTTGGGTATAACATAATCTACGGGAGTCCATAAAGTTGGGGTTCAGCCACTCACTAGCTGTGTAACTTTGTCCAGGTCCCTTTCCTTCTCTGGACCTTAGTTTCTTCAGCTGTCAAATAAGGTTGTAAGAAGGAATGATTACTTATATCTAGGGATCAATTCTCTTGAAACAATTAAGCTAGTGATTTTCTTTAGTAGACAATGAACTTTGTTAGAGCAGCAGCCAATGTGAATCAATTAAAGCAATTTATTGACATTTGGGGTGAGTTGGAATTAAACAGTTAATTTTTAACATCTAATTACTTATCCTGAAATGCACACAGGAGAAAATCCCTCATAAAACTGACTTCTGGTTTGTTTGCCTGCAGTATAGAATTGGTTTTTTTTCTATTTCACATCAATTTGGAGAAAGTGATGCTATGAGGCAAATGAGGGAATGTTATGTTGTGAAATCAAATGGAAGAAAATAATGTTAAAAGGTAAGTGGGGGAAGGTGCTGCTAATGATAAAGTAGTCCAACACAGGGAGTCAGAATTGAACTTATAATATCCTAACAGGGTTTAACTTCTCCTTTTTGATAGTATTGGAGAATTTCCTTAAGGTCACTTTGCTTCTAGAAATAAACCAAGATGAAGAACTAACACTCATTTGGTCTGGTTCAATTTTTTCATGTTATAGAAAAAGGAATTGGGTCTCGGAGAAGTGAAGCCACTTGTCCTTCATACAGGTGAGGAATCAATGTTCTGACTCCAATTCCTGAGCCCTTTCTATTGTATCAGTGATTGTCAACAGGAACCTTACTGCATAATTAGTGCGTGGCCATGAGGATGGATTCTTTAAGACAGATTAATCATAAAAGTTGAATCAACTCCCATTCCCATGGTGCATTATTCCCACTTTACTGAAGAACCTAAAGAGTGCTTCAGAGTGACTCATTCAAGATCACACAACAAATTCAGGGCAAGGCTAGTACAATTGAATCATATCAACAGGCAGCTTAAAGATTATTATTAGTTGATATTCTTTTGCACAGATATAAGGTAGTGGCATTTGATTATAAAATTGATTTTATACAAACAAGTTGGGCTTTCTTGAAGTTGTACTGAATAATTGGAAGCAGCGTGATACATTGGAAAAGTCAATGGATTTAATGTCACAATTCCTGGGTTCAAATCTTAGCTCTGGCATTTACTACCTATTGTAATGCCAAAAAAAAAAAAAAAAAAAAAAAAAAAAAAAACTGAGGCAAGATAGAGATTAGAGAGTTTTTAATATTTTGTTTGAATTTCCAAGAGGAAGATATTGTCTGGTGGCAGAACAGAATCCATTTTCCCCCCACAGCTGAACTGGACTTTCGTCTCAGAGAATTCAGCATTGAATGTGAGATTCCAAGGATTTTTATAGGGCACAAAGGCAGAAGTGGGGGGTAGAGTTAGCATCATTTTTTTTTCATTCTTTATTTTCTTAATCTCTTATAGCTTCACTGGCTTCTCTTTGCCAAATTCTGATCTTCAAAGAATTATTTTTGTCTTTAAGACTCTATCTCCTTTTCTAGTTGGTTAACTTTTTTTTTTCATAATCTGCTTATTTTTGGGGATGGTTTTTTATATATTTACATTAAAGTTTTTCCTCAATTATCTCATTTGATTTTAAAAGTCTTTTTTTAAAAAAAAAATCTTCAATAAATTCTCTCTGGGAAGGGAATAATTTAACATTTCTTTTTGGTGTAGAAGCAGCTTTTTTTTTACATCAGTATCCTCCACTAAAGATGAATCTAATCTTCCTTATTCCCATAATAAGTTTCTATGGTTGGATTCTTTCTTTATCTATTCGTTTTTTGTTTAATGAGAGTATCAATGTAAGAATCTCTAATAATTGGGGGTTAAAATGGTACCTCTAGCTTCACTTCAGCTCTCCCCTATGACATGGAACCTTAAACCAAGAAGTCCACTTCCTGAAAGTGCTGGCAGCAGCAGCAGTTCTGCCCCACTGCTTCTGCACTCCCAAAGCACTGGTTCCTTCCAGCTCAGGGCTGTGTTTCAGCAGCACATCTGGGTCTGGTTTGTCCAATCTACAAAGGTTCCCTCAGTCTTCAAGGACTCAGATTCCAGATTTCATATGCCATAGGGGAGGTAAAAGTTTCTGTGGTTCCTGCTCAGGCTCCAGCCAAATCCAGCTAATCCCAAGGGTCCCCACTAAGTGTTTTGGTGGAGTTATCATAAAGTATTTGTACTTCATGTTGGCTAATACCAGGCCTGGAGGGGTTGACCTCTGTTCTACCCCAAGTCTATGCTCTCCATGAGGTACAAATTTGTTTCCTTTATGAGGAAAATCTGGAGAGTTTGAAATTTACCAACTTAATCCAACATCACCCCAGAATCCTTTGCAAGAAAATTGTTCTTTTGAAAGTTTTACTGTAGATTTACAGGATTACAATCTCAGTATGATTCAATAGTGAGGCACAGTAGTCCCTAAATGAATACATTCAGGCTAAATTAGGAAATGTATAATATTCAGAATAAATGAGTTTGTCTCTCATCTTGATTAGATCAAACCTGAAGCTTTGTGTTTAGTATTCCATACCCATTTTAGGAACAACATCGAATATCTCAGGAATAATCAGAGGAAGATGACTGGGTGGTGAAGATCTAGAGATTACGTCACATGAGTTGAGTTTGAAGAGAGAACTGTGTATATTCAAGTTGAACATATGATGTAAGAATGATATGATATATGCCTTCAAATATTTGAAGGACTTTCATGTGGCAAATTCTGTTACCTAGTATTGGACAGAATTAGAAGTGATGGGTAAAAATCACAAAGAAGTAAAATATGGTCCTATGTGAGAAAAAAACTTCCAAAATGTTATAATTATTCAGAAGTGGACTGAGTGTTCTCCAAAGGTAGCTTCTCCTTTCAGTAGAGAGGTCTTTTAACAAAAGCTGTATGAACAACTATTGACTGAGTTGTACTGGGAATATGATACATGTACAGATTGGAATAGATGGCTTCTGAACTCTCTTACATTTTTGAGATTCAATGAAAACATTTTTTTCCTTAATAAATCTACCAACCTTACTGATTTCTGATGTCAACAAAGAGTTTATAAATAGATCAACACTTTCCTCATTTTATGACTTGAGACTGTTGCTCTCAGAGCCCTCTAGAGCTAAACATCGAAAACTAAATTTAGAGAGAAGATTTGGTTTTTGTTAGAGGTGATCTGAACCCAAGTTGAACATTCTCCCCTCTTCTACACCAAAGCCATTATAAAGGGGATTCCATTTGAATGGAATTTTATTCTGGAGCCTTTTCACATGAGAAGAGCTATCTGGCATGATCAATGATCTTTGGAAAGGATCTTTCTTGTCTCTTAAGTCCTTCGTGTGTAGACACTTGTCTTCTGTTATACAACAAATACCCTTGGTTTACCACGTAGTCACCTCCCAAATTTAGTCCAGCTTTAACTGGATTATTCTAAGAGGTTTCCCTAATTCAGGTCTCTGTAGAATTTGCCTTCTACATAGCTGCCAAAGTGGTAGTCCTAAAGTGTGAGTTTGACTTGCTCAGTAAATTCCAATGGTTTCTTTCTTTTTTTGAGGATTAAAATACAAATTTCTCTATTTGTCATTTAAAGCCCTTCATAATCTGGTGTCAGCTGAGCTCTCTAAATTTCTTACAGATCACTGTCCTATAAAAATTCCTTGCCTTTAATGCTCTTCTTATCTCTATTAGTTTCCCTGACTTCTTTTAAGACTCAGCTAAAATACTACTTTTTACCAGAAGTCTTTCCCAACGCTTTTTTAATTCTAGTACCTTCCTTCTATTAATTATTCTCCATTAATCCTTTATATCACCTGTTTGTACAATATTGTTTTCATGTCATCTTCCCCCTTAGTAGATAGATCCTAAAGATCAGAGACTGTTTATTGCCTTTCTTAGTATTCCCAGGGCTTACCATGATGTTTGGAACATTGCTTAATAAATGCTTATTGAGTAACTAATGTACAACTTTCTTACTACTGCTCTGCCTAATCTCTCTACCAAGAATGTCAGTTACTTATATCTTATTAGTGTATATGAGTTTATCAGATTCTTTCATTGGAGCAGGTTCCTATATTGCATTGGGATGAAGTGTAGGGATAAAGTGAAAAGCTGATTGAAGAAATCATAGTGAGTATCAAAGAATATAGAAATAGGGAGGCTGAAAGGGTGAAAAATGGCTTCTACCCACAACATGGGTGGTTGTTATTGCTGTTTTTAATAGGCTCCACCCTGATTTCTTGTTCTGACATATTGTTTTAGAGTTTCTTTGTGGGTAAGATCTTTATCTTATATTTTTCTCCATCTACCATTATGATAATAAATGATTGATCACAACATAAAAGGACTATTCATCACATGTTTATTGAACAATAGGAAAGAAAAATTCAGGTACCTAGAAGAGGTACCTGAATGTGAAATAGTAATCTTTGGTTTCCTTTCAAAAAAATCACAGCCAGGCATCTGGTCCAATTCTGAATCTTAAAGGACAGAAACTTAATAACATCCATCTCCTAACTAAAATCCCATCTTCTACAGAAAAGATTCTTAAACTGTGGGTTCATAGCTGAATGTGGGGATTGTGGAATTTTGATTTTTTTAATCAGCTAATATTTGATTTGTATACATATTTTATATATCTGTATGTCCAGGGATAGATAAAAATTTCTCAGGCAAAAAGGGGTCACAAATGAAAAAAAAATTAAGAAGCTCTGTTCTATGGGAACCTTTTCCAACTCTTCTTAATTATAGAGTCTTCTCTCTTAATTACTTTTTTGCCAATCCTCTATATAGAATATTTCTATATATTTGTATGCTTGTTGACTGTTCCATTAGAGTGCAAGCTTTTTGAGAGCCAGGACTCTTTTGCTTCTTTTTGTTTCACTTTTATATATTTAAAAAAAATTAATTTTCAAATTTTTAGACTAAAACAAGCAATTCTATAACATAGTATATATTTTTTAAAAAGATTATAAATGAAACTGTCAATCTATTATGTACAGCTTGCTATTTCTTTTAATTATATAATAAAATTATCATGTAGAATTTTTCTCTTTTTACTTCCCTTTCTCCCCCTTCCTTAGTGATGGATAAGGATATATATATATATATATATATATATATATATATATATATATATATATATATGTAAAACTATTCTATACATACTTCTATTTATCAGTTCTTTCACCAGATGCAGATTATATCTTTCTTCAGATATCTTTTATAGTTAATTTGGATATTAATAGCCATCAAAATGACATTCACTCAAAGTCATTCTTAAAACAATATGACTATTATTATATACAATGTTCTCTTGGTTCTGTTTATTTAGTCTTCATTATTTTGTGCAAATCTATCTTTATTTTTCTAAGATCATTGAACTTTTCATTTCTTATAGCACAGTAGTATTCCAACACAACTATAGACCACAATTTATTGTCATCCCCCAATTTATGGGCATCCCTGCACTTTCCAGTTCTTTGCCACCAGAAAGAGAACTGCAATAATCATTTTAAAACATTTTCTTTTTTCCCTAACCATCTTTGGAAGTAGACTTAGTGATGGCATTTTGCTTCTTTTTTGTATTCCTAGGGCTTAGCCCAATGCTTATCACACAATAGGCATTTAATAAATGTTTACTGACTGATTTCATTGATAACACACAGAGTACCATATAAAGAGACACATGTTTCAGTTTTATTGAACCCCTTGGATTACAATATTCCTCTGGTTCTTGGCAGATGAATCCCTATACATGATCACACCCCATGAAGACAGCTCTTTCTAGAACTAAAGGCCATATGGAATACACTCTGAGTGATTTTATGTGGGTTCAAGAAAAGAAGGTGTAGTCTTTCACACATGCACCAATTTAGAGGAAATGGCATTAGATATCTGTGAATGACCAATAGTAATAAAGAGACACAAGCATAAGCAGAGGAGCTGATAAAACTTCTTTGAAGTCAGAACATATTTATATACCCCACTTCCTCCTTCAATTACCCCTTCATGGGCGATCTTCTATTCTTCAATTATTGTCCCTCCTTAGCCTAGATTCCTAACTTTCCTGGCTTCCTTCGAGATTCAACTTAAATTCTGCTTTTTTTTTGTTTTTTGTTTTTGGTTTTTTGGTTTTTTTGAAGAGGGCCTATTTAATCCCCTCAGTTGCTTATGTCTTTATCTTTGAGATTCTGTTCATCTCTGATACTTACAAGGTGAATCCCCCATTAGAATGTACGTTCCTTGAGGGTTGGAATTGTTTTTTTGCCTTTCTTTATATTTTCAGGGATTATCACAAAGTAAGCCCTTAAATGCTTCTTGACTGAGTGATTAACAAAGACTTCTGATCTAATCATCCTTCATTACTCTTTAATAACAGTTTGAATGGATCTAGGTTTTCTTCATTTAGAAAGCATGATCCTATCAACTCTTTTACAACTTAGATGGCAAAAAAATAAAACTATATGGTTCCTTCCAACTCTAAATTGTCTTCAAGCAATTCATATAACTTTTCTTCAAGGTACTTTGCTAACAGTGATCTTATGACAGAGTAGGACAAGGAGTAATCTATCTATCTATCTATCTATCTATCTATCTATCTATCATCTATCTATCTATTCCTATAATATGTATGGGAAAGAGGTAGAAGTGTGTCATAATGAACAGAATGCTGACTTTGGAGTCAGGAAGAGTCCCTACAATTTATGGAATTGTATTTGGGTACAAATCCAATGTCTCACATACTCACTGAGTGTCTCTGAGCAAAGCACTTTATAGTGTCC
Source organism: Antechinus flavipes (assembly GCF_016432865.1). NCBI lineage: Eukaryota > Metazoa > Chordata > Mammalia > Dasyuromorphia > Dasyuridae > Antechinus > Antechinus flavipes. Next base: position 629,971,293 of record NC_067398.1, read on the forward strand.
AAGATAATTCTCTTCTTATAAATCCTAAATTATACAATTATGACAATAAGTTACAAAGCTGGTGTCTTTTTGTTAGTCAACAAGCATTTATTACTTGTCTCCTACATTACATGTACTGTGCTAAGCACTGGGGATACCAAGAAAAGCAAAAGACAGATCCTGTTCTCAAGGAACTCATAGTCTACTGCAAAAGACAACTGTGAACAAACAAGATATATAGAAAATTAATTAGATATAGTGAAAAGAAAAAAGGCATTAGCATTCAGGAAATTGGGAGAGACTTCTTAGAGAAGGTAGGATTTTAACTGGAACTTGAAGGAAGCCAGGGGAAATGTCCTATCCTAATGAAATTGTGTCTGGTTAAAAAAATGTACAGAAGGGGAATTAGGTTGTCTAAGTATCAGACAGTCAGTAAGTGGCAGGACTGTGACCTGAAGCCAACTTTCTTTCTATTTTATCATGGCTGATTTGCTAGTAATTCAATTCAATCCATTTTAATTCAGTTTATACTAGCATTTCATAACCACATACTGTGTGCTAAGCTCTGTGCTAATAGCTTATATTTCCATAGCTTTAATTTACAAAACACTTTCTTGTCAATGATCCTAGGTTATAGGTAATATAAACATTATTACCTGCATTTTATGAATAAGAGAAACTGAAGCTCAATGACTGAATATGAATATGAAAATCAATGTCAATAGGTATTTATTAAGCACCTGCTAAATGTCAGGTACTGCACAAGAGGTGGATTAAGGTTGGTCTTGCATGACCAAGTCTAGGGCTCTTCTTTCTATGGTCCATTGTCTTTATAAGTAACCTCCCCCAACCTCCTGCTCATCCAACCCCAGTCCCTCCAATTAAAGTTTAGCCATCCAGAGAGGTAACAGGACACAAGTCCTAGGGGAACAATTCAATTACGAAATCTGCTACCTCTATATTTACCTCTAGGTTTCAAATTTCAGCTTCCTTTCCTAATTCAAACCAATCAGCTGTGTTGCCAGAAGCAATCAGCTGAGACTATCCATTCACTTTAGCCCATTTCTGTTTCAAAGGACATATTTAGGAAGAGTAGGGGAAGAATGGACAGTAATTACTAAAACTGGGGATTTGTGTGTAAGTGGGAGGTTGGGGTGGGGCAGGGATGCTGTCTTCCTTTTGGGTCAGAATTATCACAGCTGCACTCTCTAATGTGAATGGAATGTTTGAGGTATAGACATGGAAAGCTAAAAATAACAGCCTACCTACAATACCTACCTCACTGGATTATTGTAAGGAACAAAGGAGATGATGTTTGTATAGTGATTTGTAAAGCTTAAAGTTCTATAGACAAATCAGATTATAGTATTATTATTTACTGGGTTCCTACTAGCCTTGGGCTTCAAGGTTTCCAAAGTATTTTTCATACAACTTTTGTGAGATTGACAATGCAACCAACCTTCAAGTGACCACCAAAATCTTGTCTTCTACAAGAAGCCTTTTTCAGTCCTCTTTAAGTCTAGTGCCTTCTTTGGATTGATTATCTCCAGTTTTTACTGTGTATGTGTATTTTCATTTCATAGTTGCTTACCTGTTGTTTCTCCCAATTTCTCCCAGTAGACTGAAGCTCCTTTAAGAGAGAGACTGTTTTAGGCTTTTTTTTTTTTAAACCCTAGGGTTTAGTATAGAGGCTGGCACATGGTAGATGTTTAATAAATGCTTGTCAATGTCAGCCATCTTCCTGTTAAAATCTAGCCTTAGACACACAGCTGTATGAACCTTGGCAAGTCATTTAGCCTTCTTTGCCTTAATTTCTCATCTATAAAATGAGCTGGAGAAGGAAATGGCAAATCACTCCAATATCTTTGCCAAGAAAACCCTAAATGGGATCACTGAGATTAGTCATGACTGAAATATCTCAACATCAAGAATATAATCATTCAATAATAGTATTTACTAATTTTCAGCCATTATATTAAGCCCATGAGATACAAAAAGAGACAAAAGACAGTCTGTACCCTCAAGAAGTTCACCATCTAAAGAGAGACAATAAACAAATAAATATATACAAATAATTCACAAAAAGGATAAAAAAAAATAAGAGAAAGGAGACACTCATTTCTAAAATATATAGAGAACTGAATCAAATTTATAAGAATACAAGTCAATCCCCAATTGATAGTCAAAGGACATGAACAAATAATTTTCACATAAAAAAATGAAGTCATTTCTAGTCATATAAAAAGTGCTTTAAATCACTATTGAGTAGAGAAATGGAAATTAAAACAACTCTGTGGGACCACCTCAGATTAGCAAGAACAAGAAAAGATAATAATAAATATAAATTTGCCCAACCATTCTGGAAAGCAATTTGAAACTATGCTCGAAGGGGACTAAAACAGCGCGTATCCTTTGATCTATCAGTGTCACTGCTGGGTCTGTATCCAAAAGAGATCATAAAAGAGGAAAAAAGAATCATCTGTGCAAACATATTTGTAGTAGCTCACTTTGTGGTGGGAAAGAACTGGAAAATGAGTGGATGCCCATTAACTAGGGAATGACTGAAAAAGTTGTGGCATATGAAAAAAAAAGGAGTATTATTGTTCTATGAGAAATGATAAACAGGTTGATTTCAGAAAAGCCTGGAAAGATTTACATAAACTAATGCTGAATGATGTGAGCAGAACCAGGAAAATATTGGATACAGCAACAAGAAGATTGTGTAATGATTAACTTTAATAGACTTAGCTCTTCTCAGAAATTCAGAGATCCAAGAGCAAGTCAATAAACTTAGATGGAAAATTCATCCACATACAGAAGTAAAACTATGGAGACTGAATGTGGATCAAAGCATATTGTTTTCAATTTTATTTTTTCCCCTTTTTTCTTTCCTGTAGGTTTTTCCTTTTGTTCTGATTTTTCTCTCGCAACATGATTCATATATAGATGTAAAAAATAAATATACTTGTATAACCTAAAAAAAATTAAATTGAAAAAAGAAAGAAGGAAGACACTAGGGACTGGGGAAAGTTTTCCATAGAAGATCATATTTTACTTGGACCTTGAAGTCAGGGAAGCCAGTTTGAGGAGATGAGAAAGGAGGGCATTCCAGGCATGTAGAATGATCAAAGAAATTATCCAGAGCCAAGAAATGGAGTGTATATTTTGATCCTGAAACAGCAAGGACATCAGTGTCAATGAAGTACAGAGGGTAATGTATAAGAAGATTGGAAAAGGTAAGAGGGGGATAAGCTATGAAGGAAGTTTTGCATTTATAATAAGGAAATTACTGGAATTTATTGAGTGGGGTGGGCAGAAAAAGTAGTGGCATGGTTGACTTGTACTTTAGGAAAATCACATTAGTTCCTAAAAAGAGGCTGGATTAGCATCATGCTAATGCTAGATGGATTAGCAGGGGGAGAGATTTATGGGAGGCAGATCCATCAGCAGGCTATTGCAGTAATCAAGGCATGGATTACAGTTAGTGTTTTGGTGCTGGGGGTGGAATTGGAGTAGGGAATCCACTCTGGTCAGCACACAGGTCCAATATGAAAGAATTCACAAACCCAAAAAGTTTGAATGGCAGAAAAGGAAAATTTATTGTTCATTAAGAAGGAACTCTCTTAGAAGGCAAAACTCCTCATTAGAAGTTTGACAAAAATGTGTTTAACAGGCCCCGGGTTATATGGGCGAATATTAGCATGGGGCTGGGAGCTGTCTGGGCTAATCAATAAAGGACCATCAGACAGAGATCTCCATTTGAATAAAATCATTTTGAAAGCTTTTTCCCAGTCTGGAAATTTCCTGAAGGGGATCCGGACCACCCCAAAAGATCAGTGGAGGGTGATTTGACCAAGCTCTCCAATTGAATAAATCACTTAATTTGTCTGGGAAGGTATGCTTTCCCAGAGGAAAGCTGAGACTTTGAATCTCTCTTCTTTTACAGATTAAAGGGGACACAGTTTCAGAGTTCACCCCTATCATGGGGAGAAACTTATGGCAAGCAGACCCAACAGCAGGCTGTTGCAGTAATCAAAGAATAAAATGATACAGATCTGCACCAAAGGAATGGCAGTGTCACGGTAGAGAAAGAGGCAAGTAAGGGTTGGTACCACGATTTAGTGCTTGATTCCAAGTATTGCTCTTCTTGCCAAAATAAATTGAGTTAATTATACTATTGTGGACCTGAACTTAAAAAGAATGGAATTCAAATATCACCTATGATGTGATATTGATCACAATAGTACATGTAATACCTATTTCATAGAATGGTTTGTATAAGATTTTGTATGTTTGGTATTATATTAATATCCCTTCTTATTTTTTTTTTTTAAATCAAGCCCAAAAGATTAGAAATTCTTTGAGTTATGGAGTAAGCCTAAGAATAGAAAATGAATTTTCTGACATAATTTTACACAGGGTTTCAAAGACATGAAAGTGATTTCCTGGGTATTTCTTACCATCTGGAAATTCATCTGTAGGGTTTATCTCAAGCAAAATGGTCTGTAAGATGGTGTACATATGCCATACTCTCTTCTTCCATATCATGAATTCCACTGCTTCCTGCCACTTCCCTCCTTTCTTCTCTCCTCTACTTCTTTTCCTTTTACTCCTTACTCCTACCTATTCTTCAATTTTCTGGAAGGAGAAATAAATCTGGCTTTAAGGAAGGTCTAGACATTGGGGGATAGGTAAGAAATAGGGAGAAACTAGAAGAATTTTTTTTCAAATCTATTGACAAAGAATCTAAAGTAATAAAAGTAACGATCCACGATGAGAATTGTTTAGAAAGCACAAGTAGTGAAATAAAAGAAGAAATAAGTCAGTAGGGTAAAACTGCCCTCTGAATGCAAAAAGGCACATCCCACACATCAGTAGCAAGGAAAAGGAAGAGATAATAACATTACTTAACATGTTATTATATATATATTAGAAAATACTTTGGCTACAGAACCTCATTTGGTCCTTATAGTATCTGTGAGGTAAATGCTGCAAGCATTTATATGTACTATTTGGATTCCTCTCTCTTCATATATGCATTTTTAGGCCCCAATTAATGTAATGTAGAATACATAAGAATTTGGGGAAAAAATTAATGAATTAGGAGACCATGGTAAATAACAAGGAATTGAATCATGTAGTAAACATTCTCTGAAACCATACCAAATGACTTTTAGCTCCAAATATTTCCAAGGAAGTGGTAGTCAAGTTCCCAATTAATTCTTCAGTTTCCTCAACACAGCAAACAAAAATGGGTTTGGGTCACCCATAGCTTGGCTTTGAAAATTTTGAATCACATTTAATCAAACAATACAGATTTATTAAGTACCTATTATATACCAGGCATTGTACCAAGCACTGGGTTTACAAAAAGAGGCAATAAACAGTCTCTGTTTTCAAGGAGCTTGCAATCTAATGAGAGTGACAAGCAAATAAATATGCATACATACACACATATAAATATATAATTGTACATACATGTACACACATACCTACCCATCCACATCTACCTATAAACATCTATGTGTGTATATACATTATATATAATATATAATATAATATATATGTTATACAACATATATACATATATATATGTGTATATATATATATATATATATATATATATATACACACACACACACAAATATAAAATTCAGGATAAATAGGAAATAACAGGGGGAAGGAAGAGACTTCCTGCAAGAATAGGATTTTAGTTAACTAACCAGTAAGCTTAATAATCAAAATGTAAAATATTCCAGGAATAGGAAATAGCCAAAGAAAAGGGTAAGAGTCAAGATAGAGTGTCTTGTTTGAGAAATATCACGGAGTCTGGTATCAATAAGTGAGTGTACCTGTTGGAAACAAAGTATAAGAAAATTGGAAAGGTAGGAGAGGTTAGGTTATGAAGTGATTTGAACACCAGGGAAAGGATATTGTATTTGGTGCTAAAGGTGATAGGGAGTTACTAGAGTTTACTGAGAAGGAAGGGGTGACATGGTTGGACCTGTACTTTAGAAAAACTACTTTTATGGCTTAAAGGAGGATGGACTGAAGTGGGGAGAGACTTGAGGCAGGCAGATGCATCAGCAGCTATGGCAACAATCCAAGTACATCTCTTCCACTGTCAGTTAAGAAGTGTATGGAGTACTTTTTTTCCTCCCAATAAACAAACACTTAAGCCTCATATAACCATCTTTAGAGCACCAATGGGATGTCACAATTTCAGATTGCCACGAGCAAGACTGTAAAACCTGTTTCTATTGCCACATCTCTCTTTATTGCCACTATCTTTTCCCTCCCCTGGCACTAGTCTTTCTTCACAGGGAGGACTCCTGTTTAGGGTCTGTGTTGTGTGATGCGGCCATGTGGGTTCTCATTCAATCTCCTGGTAATCATAGCCCCAAGAAATGTTAGAAAGTATAGTTTATGTCATATTGTCCAGACTTGCTATAATTACATCTTTGGGCAATGGAATAAAGAACAGTTGGAAGAACCATCACTATCTGTTAGGAGTATTTGCAGATGAAGAATCTATGGCCCAGAGAGATTAACTCATTTGTGCAAGGTGACATAACTGAGTTCAGATTCAGGTATTCTAATGACAAGACTGGGAAGCTTTCTGCACAACTCCACTATTTCCTCCTGTGACTTTAGGGATATCCTTTGTCTTCATTGACTTCTACATCTAGCAGAAAGTAAGATTCTTGAGGGAAAGAACTATTTTATGGACACAGAATGAAAATGATTTATGGAAGACTATAGTCTCTGAAGTACTGAAATTTGATATTAATAAGAAAAAATAAAGAGATGAAAAGTGGATTTGAGAAGACTGCAAAAATTATAAATATGAAATCACAGCAGCTTCCCCATTATATTATAAGCTCCTTGGAAACAGGAACTGTTTTTTGCTTCCTTTAAAATCAAGAGCTCTATCCTCAACACTTAGCACAATGCCTGGCAAGTCATAGGACCATAGTAAGTGTTTATTAATTTATTGATTGAACTGTAGAATCCAAAGGGAAAATGTATTGGTATCTTGATAGAAATGAAATAACCCTTAGACAGGTAGTATACTACAATAGTATCTTGGAGAGGTTAAGAGAATATGATATGGTGCTAGATATGGTGACATATCTGTAATACTTGCTACTAGAGGAACTGAGGTTGGGGAATAAATTGAGTTTGGGTGTTCGTGCACTAAAAGAGATTTAGCCAATGGGATGTTTACACTAGGTCTGGCAGTTACATGAGCCCAGTGTGGTAGCAGAAATCCACCAGACTGCCTAAGAGTGGTGCATCAGCTAGGCCAGAAAAATCTTTTGGACTGATCAGTATTAGATCCATTAGTCCCTGCCTCACTTTCTATCTGAGAAAGTTAGGGAGAACTACAAGAGAAATAGAGACAAAAAGAGACAGAGAGAAAGAGGAAGATGCAGAAAGAAGACAGAGTCAAACACGTATAGGGAAGACAGAGACAAAGAAAGACAGAATAAGTCAGAGACAGACAGGAAGATACAGAAATAGAGACAGAAGCAGAGGATATACTAAGGTCCTCAGTTTTCTTCAATGGCTCCTTTTCTTCTCTAAGCTCATTCTATTGTTAGCTTTCTTCTAACTCCTACATTCTGTCTTGACAACCTCATTCATTTACTTGCCCTCCACAACCACCTTAGTTTCAGATCTATGTTTCCATCTCCTATCTTCTTCTTGAGATCCAAATACACATCACTATGTGCCTCCAGGATATTTTCACTAGAACTCAAGTGCTCAAACCTGATATCAAAAATTTACTTCCTTAGCTTCATCTTAAAATCTGCTTTTCCTTTTGATTTAATTATTGTTCATTTTCTCTTTTTAGTGTTTTATAATGGAAACAGAATATGTTTAAGATTGAATATGAAGTAAGGCATAAATAGATTCTTTGGTTAGAAAAGTGACAGAATAAGAGTTCCCAGAGATCAGTGCTAGGATTAATTTAATTTGCTATTTTAACATTTAGAGAAGGGAACTTAATCTGAGATCTTTGGTAAAATGGAAATATTTAAATATGATGCTCTAATCACATTAATTCTCCTCTTAAAATGTTTCTGTGGTTCCTTATTGGCTACTCATGCCAATAATTCTTTCCAATCCTGCCCTAGCTGCACCTTTTTGAATTTGTGCTACTCACACATGCTTGAGTAAATTTCTTGAGTCTGGAAAGTTGGAAGAAAACTCTAGAGTACAACCCATACCTAGAGAAATATCTCTCTTACAGTATGCCAATAAATAGTCATCCAATGACCCAGCAGAAGACTTCTTCCACTCTCTTGCTGAAGATGAACCACTATTTCTTGAGGCAGCATATTTCACTCTTGGATGATTCAATTAGTAGAAAGTTGCAACATAACTAAATCAATCCCTTCATGGCTTCCACCCACAGTTCCTAGTTCTTTCCTTTAGGGCTAAAAGAAATGTCTATTCTTATTTCCATATGGCAGCCTTTCACAAAATTGAAGAAAGATTCTATGTCTTTTCTAAATCATCTCTTCTCCAAGCTACAGATCCCCTCTATTCCTTCCATCAGTTTTTCTCTGTAGTATTGTGTAGCCTTATTCTCTTGAATCTGCTCTGGTTGATCATTGTGTGTCTTAAAAGAGTAGACTGAAAACTAAACCAATCCTCCAGAATGATTTGATCATAGCAGGGCATAGATCATCCTGGTTATTAAGTAGTGTAAGATTCCATTACCTTTTGTTTTCTACTATATCACATAGTAGAGTCAGATCGAATCTAAAGTACTCTAAAACTGTTAAGTGGTAGCTAGGTGGTAAAGTGGATAGAGCATGGTGCTTAGAATTAGGAAGACTCATCTTCATTAGTTCAAATCCAATCTTAGACACTTACTAGCTGTGTGACCCTGTGAGGTCACTTTATCCAGTTTGCCTCTGTTTCCTCATCTGTAAAATGGGCTGGAGAGGAAAATAGCAGACCACACCAGTGTCTTTGCCAAGCAAATTTCAAATGGGGTCATGAAGAGTTGGACTTGACTGAAACATGAAAAAAATAGCTGCTAAACTGTTTTCAGAGGAAGTGCTATCTTGCCACACTTCTCCTTAGTATTGTGAGATTAAGTTTCTGTTTAACTCATGGGAAAGAGTTTATATTAACTCCTAAAAATGACTTCATTTAGTGATGTCAAATGTTCTAGTGTACTATAATCTTCTTTGGATCCTGTCTCTTTTATTCTTTGGGATAGCTTTTCTTTCTAACAAAGCATTATGTGAAAATTTGATTAGTATGCTATCTATTCCCTTATCTATGTCTCTAATTAAAAAATGATAAATAGCAGGTCATCATTATAGATTCTTGGCAAATTCCACTGGAGAGAGTGCCTTACAAGTTGACACTGAATCAACAATTCACTGGATAGATGATAGTGTAATATTGGGGAAGTCAAGCTTAAATTTAAATCCTTCTCACCCCTGTGACTCTAGATCAATGATACTTGTTTGAGTCTGTACTTACCCATCTATAGGAATGGGGAGATTGGACTTGATAAAGTTTGACTCTATTCTAGCTCAAATGCTATAACATTATGATTCCTTTTACTTTCTGTGATCTCTTTGAAATCTGTTCTCTCCAAAGTTTTATGTTACATGATGCCCAATTTTCTTTGACTCTTCTTTCACAAATGTTAATGTGGGAGTGTTAACTTCCTCCAAACATTCACACTATTCTCATGTTAGCAATAATGTCCTGTTTTATGAGGATCATGTCTAGAATAAAAGTTCTTCTCATTAATTCTTTCATTTTTTGAAGGATAACATTATCTTTAAGATACATGAAAACATTATTAGCTGTTCCTCTTGCACAAAGAATCTACTGATAATTATTCAGATAATAAAATCTCCAATCACTGATTCATCATGCCTGTTTCATTCGTGATGCTCGATTCCTGAAATTTTCTGTTTCTTCTTTCAGTCCAGGTAATCTTTAATATTCACAAATGACAACATCCTCTTTTTTGCCTCTGTTGATCTTCATTCAAATACTTTTAACTATATTATCCCTTTCTGGTTCTTGTATTTCTTTATACAAACATATATTATTAGCATGTAGTAATTGTATCTTGTCTTGTCTTGCTTTTACTTATTCTGTATGTTTTGAGCAAAGTATTATATCTTTCCTCTAAAATGAATGCCATTTTATCAAGTCTCAGTAATACCTAAGAGGTCAAGTTTTCTTCTTTTTTTCAGATCTCTGTTTCATATTCTTTGGTTTTCATCCTTTAAGCATATTTTCTATATATCTTAAGTATAATATCTTATTGATATTATTGATAGCTCTTGACTTTTGTATCCTATAAATTTCTTGTCATTTCTATTGTCATTTATATTCTTATAGGTAAGTTCTCTATAATCTATCTAACTTTGTGTATATATAATACAGAGGCAATTTCCTTCATCCTCTGCTTTTAGCTTAAAGCCTTCTTGATTATATTTACCAAGTTCCAGGTAGACATATTTAAAATTTTTTTTTAATTAGTCATTTTTTCCCTTTTTTTCCTCTCCTTCCCCCACTAGAATATAAAAATAAAAACATAATCTTTATATCAAATGTATCTGCTCATCAAAAAAGTTCTCATATTGATCATGTTCAAGAATGTATGTCTTGTTTTGCATATTTTTTTAGCCCTCTATCAGAGATTGGAATCATGATTGATCAGTGGGTTGATCAGAGTTCTTAAGTTTTTCAAAAACTGTTTTTTAACAATACATTATGCTATAAATTGTTCTCATGGTTCTGTTCACTTCACTCTGTCTTTCCAGGTTTCATTTAAACCATATCCTTCAGCATTTTTTTTTTTTTTGGCTGAGACAAAGTGACTTAAGTGGAATTAAGTGACTTCCCAAGGGTCACATAGCCAGGAAGTATTACGTGTCTAAGGTCAGATTTGAACTCAGGTTCTCCTGACTTCAGGGCTGGTGCTATATTCACTACAACAATGAGCTGCTCCTCTTTAGCATTTCTTAAAGCAGATAGTAGTCCATTAAATTTGTTTACTCTAATTTGTTCAGCCATTATGCAACTGATTGTCACTCTTTAATTTCCAGTTACCACCAAAAAAAGAACTGCTATGAATATTTTAGTGCATGTCTTTTCTTCTTCTTCTTCTTCTTCTTCTTCTTCTTCTTCTTCTTCTTCTTCTTCTTCTTCTTCTTCTTCTTCATGGAATCTAATATTAGCATATATGGAGTCTAGTTTTAGTATCATTGGGTTAAAGGGCAAGGAAAATTTAGTAACTTTGAGGGTGTAGCTCCAAACAGCTCTCCAGAATGGCTAAGTCGATTCAAAACTCCATCATCCATCTGCCTATTTACCTGCAACCTATCCAATATTCACCATTTTATTTTTTTTGGGAGGTCAACTTTGTTGATTTAATGGCTATGAAGTAGTAAATTAAATTCTCTTAAGTTTCTTTAATTATCGGTGATTTGGAGCATGTTTTATATTACTTTAGGTAGTTCCTTTTCCTTCCCTTTAGAACTGATTGTTGATATCCGTTAGCCAGTTAGCAATTGGGAAATAGTTTTTATTCTGAGAAATTTAAATCAGTTCCTTATGTATCTTAGAAATGAGACTTTTATCAAAAAAAAAAAAAACTGCTAAAAAGATCCCTCCCTTTATGCCTTTAATTCTTCATTTGATTCTCGAAAAAAAAAAAAAAAACAAACTCTATGAAGTTGGTATTATTATTATCCTCCTTTTATAGAAGAGGAAACAGAAAGATTAAGTAACTTGCACACAGAATCACAAAACTAATAAGTTCTTTTAGTTTTGTTTTCATAATGAAGTCATTACTTGTTCATGTTTAACAACATTTTGTTCTTTCTGATATACTAGAGCGATGAGATGTTCTTCAAACTCCTTTGCTTTTTTTTATATAAGTGAGAGACAAGCTTGTACTTTGAGCCTCATAAAACCATATGTCAAAACCTTTTTTTTTCCTTCATGCCTACCTTAGATGCCCCTCTTCCAAGAAGCTTTCCTTGTATTCCCAACTGAAGGCTTCCCCCTTACCCTTAAAGTCATCCTTCCTCTTTTACCTGATCTGTGTACTGATCAATCCAAGAAAATAGCCTTGAAGATAATAGACATTAAACATTCTTCCCAGAATTCAGACCAGCAGACCAGCAAGTTGTTATGCCCTCAGAACTCTGACAAACCTGGGCATCTCAGGAATGGCTTTCGCAAATGAAATTAGAAAATCTTCCTTCTTATAAAGCTATCAAGTGTTTAGAATAGTATGTACAGTTCTAGACACTGAAAGTTAAGGCTAGAGAAGGTGCAGAGATGGATAGAAAGGAGGCTGTGAAAGGCCTAATGTAAGGATGGGCCTGAACCAATAAGAAATTTTCAATCTAGAGAAATGAAGGCTAACTGTGGATATGAACAGCTTCTCCATGGATCTAATTTTCTACATATAAAAAAAAAAAACTGGATTAGATGGTCTACAAAAATCTCTTCAAGTTCCAGTCTTAAGAGCCATGATTTGTGTCCTGTAATCTAAGTATATAAAATATCAAAAGAGGTAGAGAGAATGTATAATGATACTTTCACCAAATCTCAGAATATTGAAGTTTAGGAGAAAGAGATTAGTGATCAATAAAAAAGATGCTTCTTTATGCAAAGAACAATGAACATACATTTTTCCTCTAGCAGAAATGTGTTCTAGACTATAAATACACAGAATTTTAATAAAAAATAGTTTGCATTTATGGAGCATTTCATTGTTATATTGAATTGTTAATACATTGTTAAAATGTATTATATTACATTGTTTTCTTTGACCCATATCACAAAGCAAAGTAGGGAAAATCAATGTAACTTGTAGGCAGCTACTAAAACAGAGGACACAAAATCAGAAAGACCTCTATTCAAATCTGCTTTCACTTACTAGCTGTGTGGTCTTAGACAAGTCACCTTCTATGTACCTGCTTACTCATCTGTAAAATGGGAATAATAATAATCCCATCTCTTAAGATCAAATAAGATAGTTGTAAAGTGACCTGAAGAACTTATAGTTACAGAAAGGACTAGAAGTTTTGCAGGTCACTTTATAACTATCTTTATTTTACTATTTACAATTTACTATTACTATTTTTAGGTCCAATGTTGTAGATGAGGAAAGTGGCTAAAAGTGGTATAGTGAATATTGCTGAAGGTCACATAGGGAGTAAATGTTATACATTTATATTTCTTTTAACATAGAGAGAGATGCCTATACTAAGATCTCATACACTGAGTGTCAGGGCAACCTTATGAAGTATTATATTGATATCATTTCCATGCTACCATTAAAGAATTGGAAGTAGTTCAATGGGTAGAGTTCTGGACCTGGAGTTAAGAAGATCTGAGATCAATCCAGGCTCAAACTTTCACTGCTATGTGATCCTGGGAAAGCCAGTTAATCTCTACTTGTCAATATTTTCTATCTATGAAATGGGGATAATAATAGGTTTGTTGTGAGAATCAAATGGAAAGTACTTGGCACAGCAACTAGCATACAATAGGTGTTATGTAAATGCTTTTCTGCCCAAGGCAAAATGAACTTAAGTGATTATTTCATGATCATGTATTTAGTAAGCATTAGATAAAGAGTTTTAAACTCATGGCACAAACAATCTGCACTTTATCCACTCAATCAGGTTTTGGATCCCAAGGTCAATACTCTTTTTATTAGCTTCCGATAATATAAAGATAGATGATAGTAGAAGATAAATAGATTGATAAATGACATATAGATGATAGATTGATAGATAAACACATAAGATGATAGACATGATAGATTGATAGATGATAGATAAACATATAAATGACTGATGGATGATATATTGATAGAAGATACTAAAATATAGATGGTAGATGATAGGCAGATTGATAGATCATCTTAACAGTTTTCAAAGTATTCTTTTCTGTTTGTGGTTTCAGTTGGTGATAGTCTTGAAGAGAAAGAAGGGGAATGAAGGCTACTTTATAGATAGAGGAAAAAGTTTAAATGCCTAATTGGAACTAGAGTTCCCAGCTTCAGTAACATTGTGGAAAGAACCGTGGATTTGGAGCCAAAAGATTTGCCAATGTACACTCCATGTGAATTAAAGGAGTAATTGCTTTCTTTTCTAGGGTCTTGGTTTCCTCATTTACAAAACAAAAGAATTGGACAAAATAGTCTCCAAAGTCTTTTATTGTTCTGAAATTCTATAAATTAATGCACAAAAAATTTGTGATGAAGACAATATTGAAATGAGTAGAGTCATAATGTGAACTTTGGGAGATGAGTAGGGATCATTCATGCCATTCATGTTAGGGGAACTAAAAAGGCTGCCTTTTCTTACTCAGAGAAGGTATCCAAATATTTATTTGGAACCTGAAGTTTAGATGTGAAAATGATAAATGTTTGCAGCTTGGTGCTTGCCTATTCATCAGTTGGGCTTCTTGTTCTTGTTGATTACTTTGGATTTTTTTTTCTTTGGTAGTTTTCCTAATTACTCTCTGTCAACATTTTAGTACATAGCAATTGTCAGATTATTCATTCATCCCTTCATGATTCCATAAGCACTCACTGAGTAAATACTCACATCATTTATCTGGACTTAGAGTTGGAAGACATCCTAAAGATTGCCCAGTTCAACCCAATCCCAACTACAACCTACTCTATAAGTATTTACCCAGGCTCTACTTTGAAGACCTTCACTGATGAGAAACTCATTATCCACCTCAAACCTTCCCTCATTAGATAGCCTATTACATTTTATTGGCTATCTCTAGTTCGATGTTGCTATCCTTTTTCCAGGCTCTGAGAAATACAAAAATAATGCAATAATTTATTCCTAACTTTCTTTTCTTTTTTAAATAGCTTTTTATTGATAGAACATATGCATGGATAATTTGTATAACATTGTCCCTTGCACTCACTTCTGTTCCAACTTTTCCCTTCCCTCCATCCACCCGCTCCCCTACATGACAGGCAGTCTCATACATGTTAAACATGTTAAAGTATATCTTAGATATAATATATGTTTGCAGATCCAAACAGTTCTATTGTTGCACAAAAAAGAATTGGATTCATAAGGTAAAAATAACCTGGGAAGCACAACAAAAATGCAAGTAGTCCACTTTTCCCATTTCCCAGTGTTCCTTCTCTGGGTATAACTGATTCTGTCCATGATTGATCAATTGGAATTGAATTGGATCTTCTCTTTGTCGAAGAGATCCCCTTCCATCAGAATACATCAATGTTTTCTGATGGAAGGGGATCTCTTCGATAAAGAGAGCTTCAATTGATCAAAGATGGACAGAAGCAGCTACACCCAGAGAAAGAACACTGGGAAATGAATATAAACTGCTTGCATTTTTGTTTTTCTTCCGGGTTATTTATACCTTCTGAATTCAATTCTCCCTGTGCAACAAGAAAACTGTTCGGTTCTGCACACATATATTGTATCTAGGATATCCTGTAACCCATTCAACATGTAAAGGACTGCTTGCCATCTGGGGGAAGGGGTGGAGGGAGGGAGGGGAAAAATCGGAACAGAAGTGAATGCAAGGGATAATGCTGTAAAAAATTACCCTGGCATGCGTTCTATCAATAAAAAGTTATTAAAAAAAAAAAAGAATACATCCTCATACAGTATTGTTGTTGGAGTATATAATGATCTCTTGGTTCTTCTCATTTCACTTAGCATCAATTCATGTAAGTCTCTCCAAGCCTCTCTGTATTCATCCTGCTGGTCATTTCTTACAGAACAATAATATTTCATAACATTCAGATACCACAATTTACCCAACCATTCTCCAATTGATGGATATCCATTCAATTTCCAGTTTCTAGCCACTATAAAAAGGGCTACCACAAACATTCTCTAGTATTTCTTTGGGATTATAAGCCCAGTAGTAACACTGCTGGATCAAAGGGCATGCACAATTTGATAATTTTTGGGGCATAATTCCAAATTGCTCTCCAGAATGTCTGTATCTGTTCACAACTCCACCAACAATGCATCAGTTTCTTGGTTTTCCTGCATCCCCTCCAACATTTGTCACTATCTTTTCCTGTCATCTTAGTCAATCTGATAGGTGTGTAGTGGTACTCAGAGTTATCTTAATTTTAATTTCTCTTATCAATAATGATTTGGAACATCCTTTCATATGAGTGGAAATAGTTTCAATTTCATTATCTGAAAATTGTCTGTTCATATCCTTTGACCATTTATCAATTTGGAGAATGCTTGCTTTCTTATCAGTTAGAAGCAATTATATATTTTGGAAATGAGGCCTTTATCAGAACCTTTAACTGTAAAAATGTTTTCCCATTTATTGCTTCCCTTCTAATCTTGTTTGCATTAGTTTTGTTTGTACAAAAGCTTTTATACATATTTATTCCAACCTTAAAGGACTTCACATTTCTATAGTGCTTTGCAGCATATAACATCCTTTCTTCACAAAAACCTGTGACATACATTTCAATCATCTTATGTTCTAGATCAGGAACTAAAAGTCCAGAAAAGTTAAAACCACAAAGTAAAAGGACAGTTAGGTAATACATTAGATAAAGTGTTGGACCTAAAATCAGGAAGACTACATTCAAATCCAGTCTTATTCATTTAGCTTTGACATTTACTTAGACATAAGTAATTGGGCAAGTTACTTAACTATGTTTGCTTCAGTTTTTTGTATCAAAATTTTACCTACATTATTCTGCCTTTTATGGAGTTAAAGTTAGACTGAAAATAGAAGAACAAAAATTCAAATGACAATAATCAGTCAATAAGCATTAATGAAGTGTCTACTACTTGACAAGTACCATGTTAAATACTGGGAATTCAAAGAAAGATAAAAGACAATCTGCTCTCAATTTGCTTATCTTCTAAGATACAGCAATAAGAACAACTGATTTGAAGAGTGAATCTCCCTTATCCTTGCCTCTCTCTGCTTGTTTTAGTTTTTTTTAGTTTTCCATGATTAAAATCTGTATAGCGTCATTGGAAGATTATTGGTATCCACAAGATGGACTTTTGTTTCAGAGAGTAACTTTGGCTTATTGACACTGAATAATTTTCCAATTTCCCAGAGTTTTTCCAATCTGGGATCAGCCTGCTCTATAGAGAGGCTGATGTTTAGTCATTCAGTCACATCCAGTTCTTTTTGACCCCTTTCATTTGTTCATGGAATTTTCTTGGTTTGTCATTTCCTTCTCCAGTGATACATGTATGATGATAAATACATGGGTAGGTAGAAAGGTAACCTAACAAAGAAACTATCTCAATAGTCCACTGATATATTTGTTATGTCATGGTTTGGACAATAATACTTCTTTGTTTACTTGTTTTTTCATGTGTGGATTGGCAGACAGCTCTCTTAATGTAAGGATATCTGCAATATTTTGGAGATTATTTGAATCAGCACAATGCAGTCTTCAGAGAAGGGCATTTGTAAAACATTACCATCTTTAGGACATCCATCCTCCATTTAGACGTTCTACAGAAATTCCATTCGATAATTCCAAATAACTTTGGCAAACTTTCCTGTATTTAACAGGGTTGTTTTTGTTTTGTTTTGTTTTGTTTTGTTTTTTTAGTTTAGTTTAGTTTTGTTTGTAGTGCATCAGTTAGAAAACCCAGCATAACCCGAAGATGTACATAAGAATTTCGACTGGAGGACAATCTTTATGGAATTGCTCTAAACTACTGGGACAAATGCTTCTTTTAAAAAATCAACACAACATAAGCTCTGAGGTCTAAGATTAGAGGCAGTTATGTGGGATAGTCAATAGAGTGTTGTATTTAGGAAGTCCTAAATTCAAATCTGGCCTCATATACTTATGAGCTATATGACCCTGGACAAGTCATTTAATCTGTTTCACTTTCCTTAACTGTAAAATTGGAATGATAATATAACATTTATCTCACAATGTTGTTATTAAGATTAAATGAATTAATATTTGTAAAATATACTTTAGTGCTGGGCACATAGGAGGCATTATATAAGTACTTATTCTCTTTTCTATTTTGTTTTTATTTTGCACATCAAAAGATTAGGTTTGATATAAACCTATATAAAGGTTCCCTATAAAGGATAGGGAATGGATCTATGAATCCTTTAATTTATCAATTTGAGGAGATAACTTCCTGGGCAATAATAATTTTCCAGGGCATTTAGAATGTAAATGAAATGTTTAGGATAACATATTTAAGATACGTCAAAGCAGGATTTCAATACAGATCTCTATGACTTCCAAGACATTCTCCATCCACCTTAGCACACTGCTTCTCACCTAGAAGGTATTTTGTAGAGGGCTGAAACTCCTAAAAGGTATGCTTGAATCAGACAACCAATCAAACACTAAAGGCTAATTACAGATTTGATGTGAGATAATGACTTCATTAGCATATATTTGGATAAATGGCTTTTCTCACCATTGGTGCTTGCTGAATGTTTGGTGTTAAGATAATCATAGGCAAGTACTGGAGGGTGGAGGGAGAGGGGCCAGAGGCACTTGGCGCAGAATGAGGAGGAGAGAAGTTGGTGACTCTGGACTCCCAAATCCAGGATTCTGCTTGCCTGCCTCTTTTACCTCTCTCCCTAAAGACCAAGGACTTTAATTTAACCTGACTCTAAATGACCCCAGACCTTCCAGGGAACTGTACTCTACAGTATTTGACCAATACTTATTGAATTGGATTGTATTGAACTATGGAAATGTGAATATGAGATTTACTCCAGGAAAAATCTTTTTTAAAAATCCTAATCATTAGCTTCTCATAGATGCATCAAGGCTACTCTAATTATATGTGAACCATTGTCATAAGGTTTCTAAATTGGTAATCTGATTGTTAAGGAAGAGTCACTTTCATGGATCCAACCATTCTGGGGAGCAGTTTGTAATTATGCTCAAAAAGTTATCAAACTGTGCATATCCTTTGACCCAGCATTATTAAAGGATATTAAAGGAGGGAAAAGCACCTACATGTGCACAAATGTTTGTAGTAGACCTTTTTGTAGTGGCTACAAACTGGAAACTGAGTGGATGCCCATCATTGGAGAATGGCTTAATAAATTATAATATATGAATGTTATGGAATATTATTGTTCTGTAAGAAACAATCCACAGGGTGATTTCACAGAGGTTTTGGAGAGGCTTACATGAACTGATGCTAAGTGAAATGAGCAGAACAAGGAGATCATTAATTATACATGCCAACAACAAGATTATACAAAGATCAATTCTGATGGACGTGGCTCTCTTCAACAATGAGATGATTCAAACCTGTTCCAATTGTGCAGTGATAAAGAAAGCCATATACACCCAGAGAAGGACTATGGGAACTGAGTATGAACCACAACATAGCAATTGCACACTTTCTGTTGATGTTTGCTTGCATTTTGTTTTTCTTCTGAGGTTTTTTTCTCTAGATCTGATTTTTCTTGTGCAACAAGATAATTGTATAATTATATACATATATATTGGATTTAACATATATTTTAACATATTTAACATGTATTGGACTACTAAGAGAGAAGGTGGGGGAAGGAGAAAAACATTTGGAACAGAAAGTTTTGCAAGGGTCAATGCTAAACAATTACCCATGCATATGTTTTATAAATAAAAAGCTTTAATAAATAATATTTTTTAAAGAAAGGGTCACTTTCATTGGAGGGATATTTGGTTGCCTTATATGGCATAATCTCATTTTTTTTTTCTTGAAGTTTTCCTGTTATTTTGAGGTGAAGAATCTGAGTAGTTTACTGGCCTTTGACCTCTTGTTTCTACAACTGGAACCATATTTTTATACATTTTTTTGATGGGGGTGGTATTGGAGGTGTCCCTTATGCCCACATTTGCATTAAAGACCCAATGTCTCAAAGCATATGTTTACTTAGTTTGAAATATTGGATCAAATTCTTCATAACATTTCTCTCTCTACTAATCCTTTGTAACAAGTGTTAGTCACATAAGTTAAGATGTAGGTGACATAGTAGGTAAAGAGCTAGACTTATAATTTTGGTATTCTGAGTTCAAATTCTGCCTCAGATACTTATTAGCTGTGTAAGCCTAGTCAAATGACTTAACTTTTCTCAGCCTCTCTTCTTTTCAAAAATTGTAATAATAATAATAATTATTATTGACTTCTGGTGCCTAGATGGCAGAGTAAGGAAAAAACCCTCCAAAGCCCTCCTAAATTTCCCTCCCAATAACGAAAAAACTGCCTCAGAATTGAACTAGAAGCAAGGAAGCAGTTTACCAATGCTTCAGGAAAGGTTTGTCTCACTGGTATAGAAGGGATTGACCCTCAAGAACAGAAGCTGAAGCCAGTCTCACAGCAGGGGGCCTGCAGCAAGCTTTCAGGTTTTGAGCCCACTAAGCAAATGAACAGTCTGTGAAGCAGAGCAAGGACTGACCCCAGCAAACTGCCTGCTCCCCTCTCCCCTCCCAGCATAAGTCACCATGGGAGCCTTGACTCCATTGCTGACCAGTGTGAGGCCCTTCTTAGAGCTGGCCAACAGCAAGATGCTGTTGCCTTGAGAAGGCAACAAGGAGGCCTTCTCTTATCCACTCAATACAAGTTGGAAGGGAGTCTTCCTTTCCATTGGAGGCAAGCAGCGAGGCCCTGAAACTCAGTGAAAATCATTAGTAAGCAGAACTCCAGCACAAAAAGAAATACAGGACCAAAGTCCCCCTCACATAAAAACATCAAGTCACAAAATGCAGAAAAAAATGAGCAAAAAATGAAAAGCACTTGACTATAGAAAGTTACTATGGTGACAGGGAGGATCAAGGTAAAAACTTGGAAGAGAACAATAGTATCAAAATGTCTATATGTGAAGTCTCAAAGAAAAATGTAATTAGCTTTCAGTCCCAAACAGAATTCCTGGGAGAAATTTTTTTTAAAAAAAATTAAAAACAAATTAGAGAAGCAGAAGAAAAATTGGACAAAGGAATAAGAAAACCATGAAAAAAGAGTCAGTACCATGGAAAAGATATACAAAAACTAACTGAAGAAAATAACTTCCAAAAAAGTAAAATTGGCCAAATGAAAAAGGAAGCACAAAAGCTTACTGAAGGAAATAATTTCTTAAAAATTAGAATTGAGCAAGTGGAAGCTAATGACTACATGAGACATCAGGATATGATAGAACAAAGTTTTTAAAAGTAAAAAAAAAAAAGAAAGAAAGAAAAAAGTAAAATTTCTTATTGGAAAAACAACTGACCAAGAAAATAGGTCCCAAAGAGATAATATTAGAATTATTAAACTATTTTAAAGCCATGATAAAAAAGCCAATATAACATTTTTCAAGAAATTATTAAGGAAAAAAATATACTAGAATCAGAGGGTAAAATAGAAATTGTAAACATTCCACCAATCACTACCTTAAAGGGATTCCAAAATGAAAACTATCAGGAACATTATAGTCAAATTCCAGAGCTCAGAGCTCAAGAAAAAATTACTTTAAGCAGCCAAAAAGAAACAATTCAAACATCATGGAACTAGAGGGACTACATAGGATTTTCCAACTTTCACATTAAAGAACTGGGGGCTTGGAATATGATATACTAGACAGTAAAAGAGTTAAGAATATAATCAAGAATCACCTATCCAGCTATATTTTTTTTAGGGAAAAATTGATTTTTAATAAAATATTTTCTAAGCATTCCTAACTAAAAGTCTAAAACTGAATAAAAAATTTCACCTACAAATACAAGACTCAAAGGAAACAAAAAAGGTAAAAAAGAAACAAGAAAGAGAAAACAATAAATTCAATGAAATTTAACTATTTATTTTACTATGTGGCTGAATAATATTTGTAACTCTTAAGAACTTTATTACAATAAAAGCAATTAGAAAGAGTACATAGAGCAGAAGGTATAGATATAAGGTGACTCTGATGGGACGATGCTCCCCCCCGCCCAAACAAAACAAAGAAGTAGGGAAAAAGAATGCACTGGAAAAAGAAGAAGGGGTTATTCAATATAGTTAATTATCACATATATAAGAGTTATGAAAGAGATGATATAATGGAGGGGAAGAAGTATGTATATGTGTGGCAGGCAAAGCTTAAATTTTACTTTCTTTAAAATTGGCTCAAAGAAGGAATAACATACATGTCATATCAATAACAAAACTAACAAATCATTTAACTATCTCAATAAATACAGAAAAGCTCTTATAAAATATAGCACCTATTCTTATTAAAAACACTAGAGAACATAGGCATAAATAGAGTTTATTTTAAAATGATAAGTTATATTCATCTAAAACAATAAGCATTATCTGTAGTGGGGATAAGCTAGAAGCTTTTTCAATACAATTAGGAGTGAAGCAAGTATATCATTATTACTTCTATTGTTTAATATTGTACTAGAAATGTTAGCAATAGCAATAAGAGAAGAAAACATTGAAGAAATTAGATTAAGCAATAAGGAAACAAAACTAACACTTTTTGCAGATGATATGATGCTATATACAGAAAATTCACCAAGAAAATTATGAATATTGAATATAATTGAATTTATGAATTGAATTGAATTATGAATAATTCAATATAATTGAAATTATGAATAACTTTAGCAAAGTTATAGGATACAAAATCATTAGTATTTCTACATATTACCAACAAAGTCCAACAAGAGATAGAAAATTAGAAAAATAAATTCCATTTAAATTAATTGTAGACAATATAAAGTACTTGGTAATTTACTGCCAAGATAAACTAAGGAAGTTTATGAAAACAACTACAAAAGACTTCACACAAACTCAAATCTACAAAAATTAAAACATATTGATTGCTCATGTGTAGGCCATATAATAAAAAATATAATTCTATATAAACATAGTTGTTTGGTGTTATAATCAAATTATCAAAAATTTATTTTGTGGAGATTGAAAAAAATAACAACAAAGTACATTTGGAAGAACAAAAGGTCAAGAATATCAAGGAAAACAAAGAAAAAAATGTGAAACAAAGTGGCCTAGACAGACCAGATCTCAAACTGTAACATAAAGTAGTAATTATCAAAACAATCTGGTAAGATTGGCTAAAAAAATAGAGTAGTGGACCAGTGGAATAGATTAGGTACAAATTACAGTATAATAAATGATCATAGTAATTTAATAGATGACAAACCCAAAGATCCAAGTTTTAGAAACAAAATGTTATTGTGGTTACATAAGTCTTTTCAGGTTTTTCTGAAATCACTAATTGTCATTTAAATGTTATAATCATATATTACAGCTTATTTAGCCATTCTCCAATTGATGTCCATTCCTTTGATTTTCAATTTTTAGCCACCATCAAAACAATGTCTATATTTTTTTTTTTAATTTAATTTTATTTAATAATAACTTTGTATTGACAGAATCCATGCCAGGATAATTTTTACACAGCATTATCCCTTGCAATCACTTATGTTTCGTTTTTTCCCTTCCCTCCCTCCTCCCCCCCTCCCCAAGATGGCAAGCAGTCCAATATATGTTAAATATGTTGCAGTATATCCTAGATACAATACATATTTGCAGAACCGAACAGTTCTCCCGCTGCACAGGGAGAATTGGATTCAGAAGGTAAAAGTAACTTGGGAAGAAAATCAAAAATCAAATAGTTCACATTCATTTCCCAGTATTCCTTCTTTGGGTGTAGCTGTTTCTGTCCATCATTTATCCAATGAAACTCAGTTAAGTCTCTTTGTCATAGAAATCCACTTCCATCAGAATACATCCTCATACAATATCGTTGTCGAAGTGTATAATGATCTCCTGGTTCTGCTCATCTCACTTAGCATCAGTCCATGTAGGTCTCTCCAAGCCTCTCTGTATTCATCCTGCTGGTCATTCCTTACAGAGCAATAATATTCCATAACATTCATATACCACAATTTACCAGCCATTCTCCAATTGATGGGCATCCATTCATTTTCCAGTTTCTAGCCACTACAAACAGGGCTGCCACAAACATTTTGGCACATACAGGTCCCTTTCCCTTTTTTAGTATCTCTTTGGGGTATAAGCCCAATAGAAACACTGCTGGATCAAAGGGTATGCACAGTTTGATAACTTTTTGGGCATAATTCCAGATTGCTCTCCAGAATGGCTGGATTCGTTCACAACTCCACCAACAATGCATCAGTGTCCCCGTTTTCCCGCATCCCCTCCAACATTCATCATTATTTTTTCCTGTCGTCTTAGCCAATCTGACAGGTGTGTAGTGATATCTCAGAGTTGTCTTAATTTGCATTTCTCTGATCAATAGTGATTTGGAACACTCTTTCATGTGAGTGGTAATAGTTTCAATTTCTTCATCTGAAAATTGTCTGTTCATATCCTTTGACCATTTATCAATTGGAGAATGGCTTGATTTTTTATAAATTTGAGTCAGTTCTCTATATATTTTGGAAATGAGGCCTTTATCAGAACCTTTAATTGTAAAGATGTTTTCCCAGTTTGTTGCTTCCGTACTAATCTTGTTTGCATTCGTTCTGTTTGTACAAAGGCTTTTTAATTTGATATAATCAAAATTTTCTATTTTGTGATCAGTAATGGTCTCTAGTTCATCTTTGGTCACAAATTTCTTTCTCCTCCACAAGTCTGAGAGATAAACTATCCTATGTTCCTCTAATTTATTTATAATCTCATTCTTTATGCCTAGATCATGGACCCATTTTGATCTTATCTTGGTATGTGGTGTTAAGTGTGGGTCCTTGCCTAATTTCTGCCATACTAATTTCCAGTTATCCAGCAGTTTTTATCAAATAATGAAATCTTATCCCAAAATTTAGAATCTTTGGGTTTGTCAAACACTAGATTGCTATAGTTGACTATTCTGTCTTGTGAACCTAACCTTTTCCACTGATCAACTAATCTATTTCTAAGCCAATACCAAATGGTTTTGGTGACTGCTGCTTTATAATATAATTTTAGATCAGGTACAGCTAGACCACCTTCATTTGATTTTTTTTTCATTAATTCCCTTGAGATTCTCGACTTTTTATTGTTCCATATGAATTTTGTTGTTATTTTTTCTAAATCATTAAAATATTTTCTTGGAAGTCTGATTGGTATAGCACTAAATAAATAGATTAGTTTAGGGAGTATTGTCATCTTTATTATATTCGCTTGGCCTATCCAAGAGCACTTAATATTTTTCCAATTATTTAAGTCTGACTTTATTTGTGTGAAAACTTTTTTGTAATTTTGCTCATATAATTCCTGACTTTCCTTTGGTAGGTAGATTCCCAAATATTTTATGCTATCAACAGTTATTTTGAATGGAATTTCTCTTTGTATCTCTTGCTCTTGGATTTTGTTGGTGGTGTATAAGAATGCTGAGGATTTATGGGGATTTATTTTGTATCCTGCTATTTTGCTAAAATTATGAATTATTTCTAATAGCTTTTTAGTAGAATCTCTGGGGTTTTCTAGGTATACCATCATATTATCTGCAAAGAGTGATAGTTTGGTTTCCTCATTGCCTACTCTAATTCCTTTAATCTCTTTCTCGACTCTTATTGCAGAGGCTAGTAAAACAATGTCTATAAATATTTTGTACAAATAGGTGTTTTTTTGTTCTTTAAAAAATTTCTTTGGGACCAGTGGTGTTGCTGGATCAAAAAGTTTGCAGAGTTTTATAACCTTTTGGGCATAGTTGCAAAATGTTCTTCAGAATGGTTGGATGAAGTCACAATTCCACCAACAATGTATCAGTGTTTTCCCATATGCCCTTCTATATCATTTTCCTTTTTTTGTCATATTAGTCAATCTATTACAGGTGAGGTGGTACTTCAGAATTTTTTGGTTATTTGTTCTTTATTTTCAAAGAGGATCAGTGATCTCAGGAGAGTGATGCCTTGACTTTCAAGTGAATTGGATATGTGCGGGACAGGATCCTTCAAAATCATCAACCTCATTCTCTCCTCCAGAGTCATGGGAGTCCAGTGGCAAGACATAGGTCAGGATAAATGGCAATGGCCCAGGATGCAGTAGGAGACCCTGGGCTTTGAAGCTAGTCTTTCTGAGGTTTCACTTTGTCTGAGGCTACATCCATTCAGTGATTAAAAACTTGGTAAGAATTGAGACAAAAGATGGCCTAGTTTGACTTCATCATCTGGGAGGGGAAGATCTTCATAGTTTCTGGCCAGAACAAAAATAATTGCTGTTTATACTCACTCTAAGCCATCAAAACCAAAGCAATGACCTAGTGAGGTTTGGGCTTGGACCAATTATGGTCCAATCATTGAAAGCCAGAGTGTCTTGTATTTAAGGCATGGTCAAATAGCTCCATTTAAGTCCTGGTGGGCTTTATCAAAGCCTGGTTTTCTAGAGTTCTAGTTCAAGAAATCATAAATGGAACTACATGAAACAGAAGAGGAAATTGTTGTATTCAATAACAGCAATATTTTCCCATAAAGAAGAGTGAATAACTTAGCTATTCTCAGCAATATAATGATCCAAGAGAATCTTCAAGTTTAATAATGAAGCATGCTCTCTACTTCCAGAGAGAGAAAATTGATATTGTTTAAATATAGACTGAAGCATGTCATTTTCTACTTTCAGTCTTTTTTTTTTAACTTGAGTATTCTTGTACAAGATGACTAATATGGAAATGTTTTACATGATTGCACACGTGTAACCTATATCTGATTGTTTACTATCTGAGGGACAGGGGAGGAGAGGAAGGGGGGAGAGAGATAGAATTTGGAACTCAAAACTAGTAGCATTTACTTTAAAGGATTATTGTGAAGGTCAAAAAACATAACACGCAAAACTTAACTCACTGTATAAGTGCTAACTATTATTATGATGCTGCATCACAGTGGTCTTTTTAGCTGCTGATCATCATGAACATTTCAACATAAAATAGCCATGTCTCACAAAATGACATTTATGATTACTTTTGTATAAATATTAAAAATTACTCCAATGATTTTTTGTTTATTTCTCCAAAGAAAACCTATAAATCATTTTTAGGATCATAGCTTTTTGAGGGGCTTGCAAGGGCATCTAATTTAGCTCCTTCATTTGACAAAAGTGGAACTG